>NW_028301116.1:5190537-5345626 GCF_049000335.1 Polistes dominula | reverse complement strand
AAATAAACGTACATATATATATGTATACACACCATGTAAAATTGGAATCAAACGATACGAAATGATTCACAACGAACGAACGAACCGTACCATATAGTAATGTGTTTAGAATTACTTTTCAAAGTGATTTATCAACATTCTGAATTTAACTAATCGATTAATCCAGAACATTTATTAGCTTCGTTCAAATTACATCAAAATAAACGATAAATCAAATACATCCTATGTGTACATGCATAAATAGGATAAATTTCTCTAATATGGAACACCGCAATAATATATCGACGAATAAATTATATCAGCTGTTGCTGATAATTATGCGAAATACGTTCTTTTTAATGTATTATAAAATAAATCTAAAAAAAAAAAAGAAAAATAATAAATTAGAAAATATTTATTCACGTTTTTCCAACAAATTTTTTAAACGCTCCCTATTACCATATTTTTCATGCGTATATTTTCTTCCCCTAATTTCAAGCCACTTTAACTAGAAAACTAATTATTAGTTTTTTTTTTATTATTCTCCTATTTACAGGCGAGTCAATATTACACGGTTTTTGTCTTTTTTTTTTTTTGTTCAACCGGTCATTCATCCATGTTTTAATCATGCTTATCGTTGTTTGAATTTAGCAGTCTGATAGGAACCAATATCATATCTGAACCGTTAGCTAGAAAGCTAACTATTAATGTATAAAATTCAGTGGAAATTTCTGTTGTATTTAAAAGTAAATTTCAATAGAAAAAAAAGAAGTAAAAGAAAATTATCAGATCAAATGTAGTATCAAAGTTGAAATAAATCAATTTATTAGTAATTCGCACGTAGAATTATTTTCTAAAGAAACAACAGATACCATACCTTTTCGCGTGTTATCGTGCGATAATGCAACATCTTTCTACAAGTAAAACTCTTACGTATACATATACGTATATATACACACGTGAATACCACCAAGCCGTAACGAATAACGATTTCCGAGTATCTCGCGTGAAGAAGACGTCGTTGCCTCGGACGATAAAATTTCCTTTCTACTCCTCCTCTTCCTTTTCCTTCTCTTGGGAGAATGAAAGTGTAAAGAGAAAGGAAGATAAAGAAGATCAAGAAAAAGAAGAGAAAGAAGGAAAAGAAAAAAGAAAGAAAGATAGAGTGAAGGAATAAGATAGCATGGAATAACAAGTTCATCTTGGTTGTCTGTACTAGAAAATCCTACCGCAACATTTGAACGTTAGCCGGGCGAGAGAGAACGCGTCCGGGAGAAGAAAATCCTCTCGGTTTGCGGAAATACGCGAAGCTCTCGTAAATCTTGTCTAACGGTGCTGTAACAACAACAACAACAACAATAACAACAACAACAACAACAACGAATGACATGATAAAAAAAAACATAACGATGATGAGGATGGAAAGGAAGAATGAGCACAAGCAGGTTTGCCAGTTGAAGAAAGAGACAAATAAAATAGAAACCAGAGGCTTGGAAGATAATTAAAATGTCTGGGAATAATTCAACGATAACTCGGAAATTATGACACTAATTTATCACTTTGAATTTTTTATTTCTAACTTTTAAAAAAGTGTTGTAATTTGTTTAGTTGTTACGGTTAACCAGAGTAGAAACAATCTGAGGTTGGTCAAAGGATAAACTACATTTGGACGGTGATATTGGTTTGCATAAATTGTTATTTAATTTATTATTCATCCTACATGCTATTTTTTTAATTTTTATTTTAAGTAATACGAGTCGGATACTTATATAATAAGATCAGACACTTTTAAGTAGTACGAACAGGAGTTTTTCTTACATGATTAAATATCTTTAAGTAGTCGAACCGAGGTCTTCGTATAGTCAGACATCTTTAAGTAGTACAAACTAAGAACTCTACACACTCAGACATTTTTAAGTAGTAAAAATTCTAGTACCTCAAATAAATAGACTTACGTTAATTAAATTTCTTTACGTAGTGAAGATTTAAAAAAAAAAAAAAGAAAAAAAATAAGAAAACGAATGTAAACTAGCAGCCTAGTTTTTAAATATAAGATTTACATAAGTTAAATTTAGAAAGATTAATGTATAGGCTCGAAACGTTTTCTTTGAAAAGTTCGAGTTCGATCGACGAATTTGATAAAGGATAGAAAGGAAGAGAGAGAGAGAGAGAGAGAGAGAAAAGTAACGAAAGGAAGAAGGGAGGAAGGAGTGGAGGATCCGTGAGAAAGGTTAAGGAGTAATAAAGGGCTAGTGGAAAATGCAAAATGGCTCGGAGTAGATAGGGGTGTGCCAGTGTGCACGGAGTATAAGTTACGATCCAAGTTAAGGGGTGTGAGCTGGTTGAAGGGGCTAAAGGTAGGAAGATGGGTGGGTGGGTGAGGGCTGAAAGGAGAAGGTGATGAAGATGGTGATGAGGGAGGAGGAGGAAGATGAGGACTAGAGGCGTAACTAGAACCGCGAGCGCAGCTTCCGGTTTGCACGTACGTAGTTTCTCTCCGACGTCTCAGGTAAACGAGCTGTGAACTCTTCCCGGAAGTTGTTCGGTCGTCGCGTTCAAAATCCAGCGGGAAATGCAAAGTAAGTTAACGAGTACGATGACAAGGTCGTCGTCGTCGTCGTAGTCGACTACGACGACGTCGTAACACGAGGACGGCTATATCGAGCGAAAAATGCTAAAAAGCATCGCAGCAACTTTCATATTTTCATATTCATTCATTCTTTCATACTTCCTCGATATTCATAATTTAAAATATTTTTTTTCGGTAGAATTATTATATTATATAAATATATTTTTCCAAGTCCAAGTTGTTTGTGTGTGTGTGATTTGATACATAATAATATTAAATAGTTACTAACTTAACCTCGATAAATTTATTTGTCAAAATTCAACGAGTAAAAATCTTATCATATCAAATCTCAAAGATTTGACCTATCTATATTCACCATAAATATGATCATAAAATAACGAATATTATTTAACATTTTATAAATGAATAGATAACCGATTTGAACGATCGACAACGTTGAAATATTTCATTCTCCTTTCTACGTATGAACAATTGTTATACAATTTGTGAATAATTTACATATAGTTATATGCATAAATGTATATCGCATTGTCTAAAGATTGTCCCCGGACCGCTCATGTAGATGTAGTATGCATGCATGTCGGTTTGAGAACTAGGCTTAACTATAAGAGGATATCCCAGAGTAATCTCCTACCTCCCGTAACTCTTCTCACCCGTTGAAACCTTGTAGCCGATCTTCCTCCATCGATATTAACGTTCTAGAAATTTACATCCTTCGTTCTAGAACCGTTCGAATTACTTTGGAAAGCACCGTACGCAAATTCTAGTCGAATGGTTAACGAATTCCAAATATTCTGCCCAGGCCAAGTACGAAGTTTATGCAACGACTCAATCCCCCTATCTCTCTCTCTCTCTCTCTCTCTCTCGCACACACACACTCATACACACATACATACACATATAGATACACACATAGAACACACACATTTTCTATAGCTTTCTCTACCAGTCCATGCAGAATTACCACAACAGCGAGAGTTAACGAGCCGTGAACTCGTGAACGCGTCTTGGAAGTGTTACGATCCAGAGTAAAGCTCCACTACTATCACCACTACCAACACCTATGTCAACCCCTTCTTCATCGACCACACCACCCCCTGAGAGCCGCAGTAAATTGCGCGTATATAATGATAATGGCGAGAGACAAGGAATCCATCTGCGGTGACGCGAACTCGTCAACGAGCGAACGAACGGACGTTAATAAGATGATTCATGATTCCTCGACGAGCAGGACACAATAAGGGTTGTTCTACGAGTTAGCATATACATTATTCTACATATCATACTAGTTAGATAATGGAACGTTAATAAAGGGTTGTTGTTAAAGGATATGACCGTAAACATATTCTTCTTCTTCTTCAGTTTATATTTGCTCCTTTTTTAAAAGGACAAGAATCATTGTCCGTCATCTCGAATATTTCTACATCGATGCATGATCGAGTTGATGCTAAAAATCGATCCATTTTGTTATCTATCGTTCTCTCTCCCTCTCTTACAAAAAAAAAGGATCGCTAAAGAAGAATCTTGAAAACTTGCCTAACGAATAATGTCGGTGTGCTTATAAAGTAAAAAAAAAATTAGAAAATTTTCTCATAAAAGAGAAGAAGAAAAATAATAATAAAAATAAAAATAAAAATAAAAATAAAAATAAAAATAAAAATAAAAAATCATTCTCGTCCTATTTCTTTCATCACTCTCATCTGGGATGTTCCTTCTTTCTCTCTCTTTCTTTTTTTTTTACGAGCGAACCCGATCGTTCCAGCTCATTACCGTGACTTTGAACGGTTTTGTGTACTCCTTCTTTCCCTTTTTTCCCTTCCTTTTTTTTCTTTCTTTTTGTTTTCATTTTAAAGAGAAAAAAAGTAAGTCCCTAGTGACACGCCATCGCGATCTCCGGGTAACCTCTAATCCGCACGCGATACTACTCCTACTACTGCTATGTAGTAGACTACCGGAACGTTTAGATGCGAAACGTTTTATTTACCGTTTGTTACTACCTCGTCAACCTTCACAACATTTCCTTCGTCTCCTCACCGTTTAACATCTCGCCGTACTAATCGTATTTCCGTGCTACTCGTTCCACTACCTTTTAAACTGCCTTTCCTCTTTGCCTTACCGGGTCTCACCCTTTATCCCCCCTTAACCCCTAATCCCCGTTTTCTCTAGCCCCCATCCACCACCTCTTCGAATCCTTCAATCCCCTCTTCTTCTTCTTCTCCTTCTTCCTACAACAAACCCCTGCTCACACTCTCACTGTTAATTATTCCCATTCATTGTGACGCCTCTCTCTCTCTCTTCATCTCTCTGTCTCTCTCTTTCTCTTTCTCATTTTATCTTTATCTTTGTCTATCTTTCTTCTCGGTACAAGATGTTCATTCTACATTACTGGATATTCCAAGGAAATTTCTATTTATTGTTCCATTCCAAATGGGTGGATAGAGAGAAGTAGAAGAAAAAGAAGAAGGAGGAATAGAAGGAGAAGAAGAGTGTTCACTGTTCAAAGCTAATAACCGTATTTAACTCGAAGCTCGCCTCTCGATGACCTTAATTTCCGTCTTCTTCGACTTCCTCCTCGCCGTTATAATTTTATAAGAATGACTTTACGACGACTTTACTCCTTTCTCTTTCTCTTATTTCAGAGAAATGAAAGTGTTTCTGCTGTTCTTTTTTGAAAGAAAGAAAGAGAGAGAAGGAGAGAATGAGAGAGAATCTCTCTTTTCCTTCGTTATTTTCCACGACTTTGTTTAATCGTTCTTAAAATTAGCCTAGAGAATGAAAATTAATATCTGCGAGATTGGCAATTCTTCACAGATAACATTCTTTTTGTCCGTTCTTTGTAGAAAGTATTCTTTTATTATTATTAATTTTTCTTTTTTTTTCTCTATTGTACTGTTTTATTATGAGAAAGTTACCTTTTGTCTAAAAGTCGATGATTGCTACGGGCAATCGTACTCGAGAAAGTATTTTTTCCTTTTTTCTTTTTTTTTGTATATTATAAAATATTATTTTTCCACTTAATAATATATATTTATATTGTGTGTGTGTATGTAAGAAAAATATTACTTTTACTTCAACTGGAAAATAATATAACTCAATTCGTATTTACAATAAAATATCAGTACGTAATAATAAGCTGTCAGTAAAACTGACTAAACTTTGTGTACGAACAAAATATGATTTGACGTTTATATTTAATTATTAAATATCGAATAAAATATTAGTCTACCTATATTTTACAAAATAGAAATAATACGATTATTATATTAGTTTCATTGTCGAAAAATATTTTTTATTTTAGACATACAGAAATAAACATTTATTTTTGCCAATCGATTATCGTTGAATCTTACATTAGAGATTCCTTATATCATTGAAAAACTATAAAAGTCATAAAAATTCTCGTGAAACCTAGCGATTGAAAATATGAGTTAGCCAAGGAACCGAGGTATTATTAAATGCGATAAGCGAAACGAATTCGTTGAACGAAATCCTTTTTCGATAAAGTAAATCAGGGAAAATCGTGTTCGTTCGTTCATTCGCTCGTTGCTCGCTCGGTTGAGATCGTTTAGCGCATCCCACGCGATTGATTTATCGTTTACCTTATCGCCCTTAGCTGAACGAAAGTGCGAGAGTGAGTGAATGAGTCAATGAATGAGTGAGAGAGAGTGTGAGAGAGACCTTCGATGGAGCGTTTCCTATATTTTACAGCGGCCGGTGATTTATCGTACGTTTTGCGAGTTTCCCCGGGTGCAATTATCAGTAACTCCTGGTGCAACAGAGATTAGGAACCCCCGCCACGCAACCGATCGCGCGTTGCCTCCCTGTTCTATCAGTTTCACCATCGAGCAGCAGGGTTCGCTCATTCGTTCGAAGTTCGGCCGACCCATCGTTTTACTTGACTACTACTTTTACTCATTACTTTCGATCTTTCATACTTCGAGAAAATCTTTACTATTTATTTTTTACTGCAAATGCATCTTGTTAATCTAATTTAAAAAAGCAAACGAACGTTAGTTCATTTAACGATTTTTAACTTGTTCAAATAAGTTTAATTTCTGACTTGTACTACTATTTAAATGTCTGACCGTGTGTGTTTGGATTTTACTACTTAAGAAATTGTCAGACAGCCTATGAAGAATTTCTGATTTATATTACTTGAAAAGGTGTTTGACGACTGCTATATGCTTTACTTGTACTACTTGAAAAAATTCAACGAGTACGCATACCTAGTTTTTACTGCTTCAG
This sequence comes from Polistes dominula, assembly GCF_049000335.1. Lineage (NCBI taxonomy): Eukaryota > Metazoa > Arthropoda > Insecta > Hymenoptera > Vespidae > Polistes > Polistes dominula. The sequence goes on along the minus strand of NW_028301116.1, from coordinate 5,338,812 downwards.
AATATTTCTGATCGTGTATCTATCCCTGACCTATACTACTTAATCAGGATTATATAAAAATAATTGATTTTTTATATAATAATTTTTACTTTATTATTCCAATTTTTAAAAGTTAAAAATAACGAACGAATTCATATTATTACTGATAATAAAAGAAATGACGAGGTTCGTTTTATTGTAGACAAATTGTAAAGATGATAAGAACGATCGATCAAAATTATCGACATGCTATAAAACAAGGAACATGTAAAGTGTCAAAAAAGTGGAAAGAAGTATAGTTCGTAATATCGATCAATATGAAGAGAGCCCCTCGTTGGGTTAGTCGTTTTTCTCTCGTCATGGGACTGTACCGTGTGTCCCGGAGTGCAATTCGAAAAGGCAACGAATGCAAACGGCCCCGGTTCATATGGAAATTCTTTGAGAGGGTGGTGACTGCCAACGAGAGCCCAAAAGAGATAGAGGAAAAGATAGAAAGAGATAGAGAATGAGAGTGAACATTATCTATGAAAACAGGGTTGTGGAGAGATCGTTACGGGACAGTCCTTTTTGTGGTAGTGATGGTGATGCTGATGCTGGAGGTGTAGTCGTAAAAGCGTTGCTCCCGGTGCCACCAGTTGGAATGAAATAGAGAAAGAGAGAGAAAGAGAGAGTGATGCTCTCGCAACCCCAGCTATCCCGTCGCTTTAAAATATCTGGGTAGTACTGTGTCGTGATGCCATGATCAGTAGGGCGGTCTTACCCCCATCTAAACGTGCAATGGTGCTCATTCGCCAATTCTCTTTATCTGCAAGGTCATCCTGATCGTTATCTTAACCGTTTGGCTTTCTGTTCTACCTTTCTTCTTCATCTTCTTTCTTGATTTCCGCCAATATTACAATAATTACGTGTGATTCATCTTTTTTGGATGTGGCTATTAATTTTTTCAAACAATAAAATACTTTACTTTTTCTATTTTTAACTTTTTATTTGATCTCGTCTTACAGTAGACTAATACGCATCATCCTTAGATGATCCATTTTTATCCACTGCCAAGCCTAACACAGTATAAATAAAATGATCTTTTAAATTACTCTAGGTTTATTTCTATCGTGTGACTTATCGTTAGTTTGATAAAAAGTGACATCTAATTTTGATCTTTTCATCTTCTTATATTCTTTTTATTCAAGTATCGAGACGAAAAGCAATGCGTTTATTTTATATCTATCTCACTTTTTGTTTTTCTCTTGATAGTTCTCTTGCTAGTAGAACTCTCAGACAGAGTCTAGCAGACGTTGGGTCACAGGGACGGTCTAACGCGTCTAAGAGTGTTGCGAAATCTCACGATAATCCATCACGAAGAGGAACAAGCCCTTCACCCGTGGGTAACAGCCTCGCAATTCTCACGATGACGAGGACAACCATGTTTCCCTCTCTCTCTCTCTCTCTTTCTCTCTCTCTCTCTCACACTCTCACACACACACACACACACACACACACACACACACACACACACAGATAGTGTTTTCCTCTTCCTTGTCTATTTCTCTTATACAAACGTACCCAAAACTCGTAGAGAGAATGAGACTATGATAGAGCGTAGGAGAGAATGAGAAGGTGAAGGGAGGTGGTGGTAGTGGAGGAGGAGGAAGAAGAAGAGGAAGAAGGGGAAATCCAAAGAGCACGGTCTATAACGCGCTAGAACTGAGGGAAGGAACGGCTGGCTTGGATTATTCAGCCCGAAATGGACATCTTCTATCCCGCTACGTAATATTAATATGTCCTTGGCGCGAGGCGTGCCGGAGACAATAGCGGAGATTGTGTTGAATGTAGTAATCAGAGGGCAGACTGCTACCCTAGGGACTTTGCCTCGATTTCTCTTGTATTCGTTCCCCGAGTGTTCTCTGGGACGGAACCAGAACATTCACCGAGATAACTCTTTAACAATTGGTCTTTCCTCTGATATCGATTTGATCGAATAACAGAAAAAATAAAAGAAGAAAATTTTATCTGACGATTTTTTATTTTTATTTTATTTCATTTTATGTTTCTTATAAATATTTTTATTTTTAAAAAGATTCGATCATTTCTTACTACGAAGAGAAAGAAAATAATTGGGAATGCAATTGTTGGAATATCTTGAAAGATTTGTTATTTTATCGTAGAGAGAAGAATGGGATAAAGGGGGGATATTTATCAAATAATTGGAACGAATCGTAATGTTGTTTTCATTTGTCGGACACGAAAATAATTGTTGAGGAAAATTTTAATAGTCTGAGTTTTTTCTATTTCACTTTCGCATCGGTGCACATCTGTGAAGAAAAATTTGATTGTCCGATCTAGTTACTGGATTACACTCTCTCCGTATATCGATCTATCGATTTTAAAACGAAACCGAGTAAATTTTAGAAACGTAAATGATTTTTCTTGATCAACGATTTGCGAATCGATATTTATTCGAAGATAACAAAAAAATACTGACATATTTATTGGATCTTTCGTGGGTGTTGATATTATTAGGTACTATTAGATTAAACAATCACAAAAATCGTCTATCTTTCTTTCGTTTTCGTTCATGAACTGTGAAGATCAAACAAAACTAGACGTTTACGAGGCGAAGCAAACTGCATCGCGTTACTAAACTGCCACTGTTGCTACGGATCGCAACATATGCGTTACTCTGCTGAATGGTAGGAAAAGAGAGAGAGAGTGAGAGAGAGAGAGAGAGAGAGAGAGAGAAAGAAAGAGAGATGGCAAGGGGAGGAACCGGTAACGAGAACAGCCTCCGGGGAGTAGTTGGCGCCTCTGGAGGGTAGCAACGTGACTTTATTGCTGCAATAAGAGTTATCACCCGGTGATAACTGCCCCTGTAACTCCCCCACACGATGAATACGTTTTACGTTACTCTATCTTCCTTTCCCTGTCCCCTCTAACTCCTCTAACTTCTCTTTCTCTCTTGTTGTTCATTTCTCTACCTTATCCGTGTTGCATCATCCCTACGAGATACTCTTCTCTCTAGTCATTCTCTCTATTTCGTGTTTTCTTCTTTTCTTCTCTCTCTCTCTCTCTCTCTCTCTCTGTCTATCTGTCTATCTGTCTGTCTGTATTTTAGGAATGTTTCCTAATGCAACGCGTGTCTCGACTTATCTCATAGCAACGGTCACACCTGACTATTCTCACATTCAAGGATACAGGAGTGAGAATAAGCAAGAAACTTGAAACTCGTCCTGTACCTTTGACTTCCTTCTACCGATCGCCTCGGTACGTCAACAACGTTAGAAATTCGAAAAGCTTTACGACCTAAAAGGGAATGTATGTGTGTGAGAGAGAGTGAGAGAGGGAGAGCGAGAGGAAAGGTAGGAATTAGAACGAAGTTTAATCCTTTCGAAAGTGTAACACCTTGATTGCCAGAATAGCTAAAGCATGTATTAAACTTTGCTAATGCGAATGAACAACTCTTGTTGGTATAGTTTATGTGTGTCTTTCTTCGAACGTTAATTGATATTTACTTATAATAAATATTTACGAATATATTATATATATTATGGTAGAGTGGATGTATGTATCTACACGTGTACATTTAAGGTATTTAACTGTGTATATTGTTCAAGGGACAAGACATTTTAGACTTGTTTGAATTCTGAACATATCCCTTTAAATACATGAGAAATTTCCCTCACATGTTCTACGCAAAGGAAAATGATCGTGCCTAGTATCATGATGGAATTCGAAAAGATCATATAGAATTTGTAGAATGTTTCCTTGATCTTCGGTTTTAACGATAGACGAAAATATTTAATGGAATTAATTGGTTATTTAATGTTATTTAATTTCGTTTCTAATGTTATTTGCAGTTTAATTTTTACTTTTTATTCGGATATTGTGTTTATTTATTTTTTGGGATTGGTGGAGAAAAGTGTATGTTCAATTTTGATGAAAGTTATAATATGTAAAGCAATATATTCTAATTATATAAATCAATACTTATATAAATATCTGATATTGAGGATTTATGTTATTTATAATTTATAATATAGAATTTTTATGATTCTGCTAGATCCAAATTACTATGAACTAGAACTTACTAAAACTTCGTGAAAATTGTTTACAAATTAATTACTTTTTAGTTTAGCGTTATTTCATAAATACTGCTGTTATATTTCCAAGTGTTTTATATTAGTATTGATTATATCTGATATAAAAAATTAACATAAAGTTATTTTATACTCTTTTCTTTTTATAAATGATGTATCTCAATTCAAGTTAAAGTTTATATATATATTTTTTGTTAATTACTATTTACTTAATGAAATAATTATTTAAGAAAAAGTATAGGGATGGTCGTTTTGATAAAATCATCTTGATATAATCGGTCGTAGCTCAGTTTCCTCTCGCGACGATCGTCGTGATAGCAACGCCACGTCTATGGAAGATCGATAGCTTGCGAAGGCGGGCAAAGGATTAAAAATTGGGACACGTTCACTCGTGCGGAACGTAGAAAAGGCACGTGGCCCCTTTGTAAAGTGCCGAAGTACCCCTGGTGCATGGAAAGTCACGCGATCGTGTTCCTCCTAAGACGCAATCTTCTTAGGAGGAGAAGAATAAAGAAGTATAGATAAATATAGCTATGAATTCGTTACAAATATAGATTTTGTTTTTCAATCTCAGATTTTTCACAAATTTAATCTATTTTTCTTTATTTTTAAAACAGTTTAAACAATTTCATTTTTATTCGTGTTAACGAAAAATCTTTTCAGCATTTATATCTATTTGTTTGTTTTTAATTTTTTCTAAATTTATTGTTAGTATATATTATATATGAATATATTGTTTTAATAATAATAATTTATTAGTTTACACAAAGTAAATAATATTAACCGTATTTAATAATAAGTTTTGTTTAAAGTGAACTTCTTCATGGACTCATTACTCTTCTATCAGCTCAATCTAGAAATGTAACTTACACGGTTAACATAAATATTCAAAATAAAATGAAATGAAATCTTTTTAATTCGATAATAGTAGAAGTAAAATTGTTTCTTTCTTAAGAAATGATTTTATCGATACGTAAAATCGTTGAAATTTGTTCAATTAAGTCAGACTACAGTACACAATATATTTAAAATATAAATACAGATCTTTCTTTTTACAAATATAAATGTAGATTATTTTACATGATATATAACTAGCAGTTATATAAAAAGTAGTGGTAGTATATTTATGCACTTTTGAAATATGTAGAAGAAGCTTGTAGCACGTATTCCACACCGATGCTCAGTCTTTCACGTAACCTTCTCTAAGAAATGTAGAATACCTTTTTCCGTTCTTTCGATGTTTCCTTACTTTGAAACACGAAAGGTAGACGTGACGTGCTCGAGAAGAACCATCTGTCTTTTTCTTTCCCTTTTCTCATTCTATATCTATCTTTCTCTTCCTATCTGTCTGTTTGTCTGACTATCTGTTCAAATAGAAACCTTCGAAAATAGACGAAATTAAGCGGACGACGATTAATTGGATCACCTCTTCTGCAGTGCAAATCGAGATTGCAAAAACAAGCAAGTCTTCGTGTTACCTTTTCGTAGATCGATTACCCGAGAGCGCTTGTCTTCCAATTATCGTTTCGCTAATGGCTCGTTCTGTAGTATTTATTTACTTTTAGCTTTGATCTCTCTGTCTATCTTCCTTGATTTTCCAAATAATTCCTAATAATTGATCTAACGAAGAAGAAGTGTGATTCAAGATTTTTTTTAAATCTCCCATTAATAATTATTTAAGATCCTATTCTTATAAATGTATATATTATTTCCTTATTTATAATTATATGAATAATAAAATAATAAATTTAATTTTTAATTTTTTTTTCATAAAATATAAATATTTGTATTATATACTTATTTTGATTTGTATACCAAATTCATAGATGCGTTGCAATTTTCAAACATAAGTTAGAATATGAATGAATAATAATTAATGAATAATTATTTAGTAATTTAAATTCATTTTAGAATACAAATAAATGTGTAATATAAAATAATTCATAAGATTAATTTGTATTGCACAATTGTACGTTATAAATATTTATAAATTTTCTCAATTTATATACAAGTACATAGATACATTGCAATTTGGAAGAATAAATTACAAAATGAATGAATAATAATTTTGAATAACTAGTTAATATAATTAGAGTAAGTTTAGATAAAACAAGGGATAAACGCGATCTTTGAAGAAGAAAATATCTCGTTTATTGTTTTGTATGATAGACAGAAGACGAATATAAAAAAGGTAAAACGAGTTTGTGAACGATTCCGGTTGGAAAGCAACGCTTTCGGTTTAGTCGATATTAAAGTCTGACCTTATATCGACAAAACTTTGCCGGAATACTCCGCGTGCCATTAATAGGCATTGGTCGTTGCCGTGGCTTATACTGGGTATCGCGTTTCAAATCGACTTCTTACGATCGGTATTCTCTCGGGTATAACTTTTATACACATTGTGATTGAAGAAAGTCGAAAGATTGTAATAAAGAAAAAAAAAGCAAACAAATAAATAAATAAAATGTAGAGAAGAAAAAGAAAACGAAATATAAGCGTTTGTAGAAAAAAACCAAAAAAGAAACAAAAACAATAAAACCAAGAATTCGTTGATCGCAAAGCGAATGAGTAAAAAGAAAAAAAAAATGAAAAAAAAAAAAAAAACCCAAAGGAAAGGTTTAACGTTGCCTTTACATTATGCGTTGAACTTTCTTATACGAATGGAAGCTCGTTTTCGTTCTCCTAACTTATCCAAACTCTTCTCTTCTTTTACTGTTTCTATCTTTACCAAAGAACTCTAGTCACAAAAGAAAAAATGAGAAAAAAACGTGAGAAAAAAGGAAGAAGAAGATGAAGAAGAGGGGAGAAAAAGGAAAACGTAAGAGTCCAAATATTTAACTGCAATTTCAATCCTCTGATAAAGATCCTTGTACATCAAGCTTTTACGATTTCTAACTCGAACTGCTTTAAGTTCCATTCGATAAAAAAATCACTTCATCATTTCTCTTTCTCTCTCTCTTTCGTATTTTGTTATTTTTGCAAAGTATTTTTTATTTCATTCGATTATCCGTCACGTCAATCGAACTTAGAATTAAGAAAGGAAAAATTACGTTTGCGATGAAGTTGTATGTTTTTTTTTTTTTTATTATTTCAAAAGAAATAAAATCTCTTTTCTGTCTTTGTTTCTCTCTTTCTCTGTTTCTTTTTCTTCTTCTTTTACTATAGGAAATACACACAATAGGTGAAAAGATAGAGCAACGCGAGGCTTCGTTCTCTTCGAATGGAAAACACAGAGAGAGAAAAAAAGAGAGAGAGAGAGAGAGATCAGTTTGTTCGATGGTAAAGCGTGCATGACCAGGCAATTACCTTGGATCAAGGGAGTTCTTTGAAACCTACCGAAGCCGGAAAAATATCGCGTTTGCGTTACTGTCGAATGACGTTTTCTTTTTTCACATTGAAATGATTTTGTTTTACTTTTTTTTTCTCTTTTTTCTTTTTCCTTTTTTCGTTTTTTTTTTTTCATTTTGTTCATTTTATTTTGTTCACTTCTTTTTATCATTATTACTTTTTTTTACCCTCCTCCTCGAAATATATCAGGTTATTTTTGAATTCGATCAAAAAACGATATCACCCAAATTTATTTTTTATTTTTTATTGTTTCATTTATTTCCGTTCCAGATATATAATTTCGAAATAATATGTTAATAATAATAATAATCGAAACAAAATTATTATTCGTTTGAACGATTTAAAAGCAACACCTAACAGATATTTTTTTATTCTTTACTGTTTTGTTTCAATTCACCTTTGTTAATTTATTTTTGTTAAACCACATGTCACGCGATTAATTAAATCAAGAGAAACAAGTTAATAATGTTGCGTACAGGTGCCTTGATCAGTACGATGTTCTTTATTTATCGTAAAATGAAACGGTTTTAAGGGATGGTGGAGTAATGTGAATCGAATTGTTCTGTGGAGGACTGTGAATCGAATTGTTCCTTTATAATACGCTGCTGCGTTGTTGTATGTAAACTATCGCCCCGATGCTGAGCTGCCTGATGATTGCGTGATGAAATGTGGTTAGGCTGCCTTGTCGGGTGCCGATGAGTTTTCCTTGTTCTTGATGCGTTGGTTATATGTGAATCGAGTGTTGCTGACTGAATGGCTTGGATCGACGATTTTCCGTGGCCTTTTATAGGAACGGGCAGTCCTGTGCACCCCCTTCCCCAAATTGATTGGCCAATGACCGTCGGGTCACTCTCCATGGTCCGTCGAGCTAGCATAGGGTTGTAGAGGAAAATCAAGCTGCGCGGGAAAGCTTTGTCTTAAAGAAGCGGCGTTGTGTCCACTTGTGCTAACGCATACGCCGAAAGAAACGGCGCCGGTAGGTCCCGCTTCTGTGCCCTGTTCCAAACTTCGATCGCGTCCGGCAACAACTCACACAGTCCACATCACATATTGCGCAATACGCAACAAATAATAAACTGAATAAAGATTGCAATTAATTCCAATAATTTACAAGCAATATTTTGTAGTTCTATATTATTTATTTTGTTATACATTATTGTTAATTTAATATGTGACAATTTTATTTATAACGAAGGAAACACCTTTAATATTAATAATAATAGGAAGAAGACGAAGAAGATTGCAATATGGTTGAGATCGGTTATTGGATATTTAAAACATTGCATATCTAGAACTCGTTCATTTGACTCGTTGCTATTTTCTCACAATTCTCGAACTATAGATATATCTTTCGTTTGAATGAGAACATTTGTCGAGGACAACGATATCGAATTGTTAATGCTTAATCGTCCGTACAATTGTTTCTCACGAGTGAAATACATTGGATGTTAATCGGAATATCCTATGACGGGGATAAAAAGCTCGCGTATATTATGCGGGCTATTTACAAAATGCATTAGGTATAATATTCTAGATGAAACCTTTTGGGTCACATCCTGGTCATGTTCAATTTGAAAAACAACTATTGAACTAAATAAAATATTAATGATATTTAGAAAACCATACGTCTACAATCTTTTCTCTCGTATTTTCCATTCATCGTCATCGTATTCAAAAGAATTTGTTCAAATAAAATATACGCGTGATCATTATAATAAATCCGATTCAAATTGTTAGACAAATGGTCGATGAATAATAACGTCGATCAACTTCTATTATATTCAATTGTTCAAAATTAAAAAAAAAATCAATTATTCTCGGATAGCATCGTAGTTATCAATGAAAATGTGTTTTAACAAATCGTTGTCATCATTTATTTTCACGTAGATTTCATTTCACCTGCTACTATTACCATCCATCCCAATCCTATATTAATAGCTATCAGTTGGAAAATATTTTTCTCCGATCTAAATAAAAAAAAAAATGGGAAACAAGATAAATCGAATGCATTCAAATAATAATAATAATAATCAAACGCTAGAGATATGTCTCGAATGATTTTACGAGAAATTTCGTAAGAAAAGGAAAGAGAAAACGCAGAACATGAAAGGAACCGTGGTGAAGAAAAGTAGAAGCAGAAGCAGAAGCAGGAGAAGAAGAAGAAGAAGTAAAAGAATAAGAAATAGAAAGAAGGGGTTGTGTCAAAGAGGGAGAAACGCGGAAGGCAAAAAGAAAAAAATAAATAAATAAGAAAAAAAAAAAAAGAGAAAGAAAAAGGAAAGAAACGTTTAAGTGCTTCTCGATAGGAGAAGGCGAAAGAGAGACGGAGATTTCATCAAAGCGCAAATTCCTACGATTTCGCGAAAGAGGCTCGTTCTCCTCGCGGAGCCAGTGATGGTAGTAATGGTTGTAGCAGTGGTAGTGGTGGTGGTAGTGGTGGTGGTGGTGCTACTGCTACTGCTGCTGCTGCTGTTACTGCTGCTGTTACTGGTGGAAGGGTAGAAAGAGAAAGAGAGATAGGTAGATAGATAGATAAAGATAAAGATAGAGAAAGAGATAGAGTAGGTGGGGGTAGGGTAAAAGGAAGGAAGAAGTAGACGAGGAGAGAGGGAGAGTCGTGGGAAACGCAAGGCGCCGTGCGAATCAAGGAAAACGAGAGAGAGGGAAGATGCGTCGAAGATAGGAATAACGTGAGAGAAAGAGAGAAAGGTAGATAGATACGGGGGTGTGCACGCACATATACAAGAGAAAGAGAGAGAGTGAGGGTGAGGGTGAGGTTGAGGGTGAGGGAGATGATGGTAAGAGGAAAGAGGGGGTTGGTTTCTCCGGGCGGCAGAGGTGGAGGGGTGGCTCGAGAGCCGTTGGTGGGGAGCGCTTCGCTACGCTTTTTAAGAGGAAAGAGTAGGAGAGAGGGGTGAACAGCGAGTGGTTGCTGCATTATTGATCCCAGTGTGTGCGGACTGGGCAAAAAGAGGAGCCTCTGGCTCGGCTCGAGAAAGAGAGACCGAGAGAGAGCAAGAGAGAGAGAAAAGAGAGACGGACCGATAGACGACGACTCGGGCCGGGCTTAGACGAGAAAAAGAGAGAGAAAGAGAGAGAGGAAAGAAGAAACCGATTCTCGCGGAAAGACAGATATTAGAAAGGCGCGAGCTAGTCCGCAGCGTGCGGATCTGCGAAAGCTACATTTTTCTTTTGTCTTTTATTTTGCGTGGAAATGAAAAAGAAAGAGATAGGGAGAGAGAGAGAAAAAGAGAGGGAGAGAGAGAGAGAGAAAGAGAAATAGAAAGAGTTGAAAGTAAAACGATTTGTTTAGTTCCGAATAATACACGATATATAATACTGTTTCTCTCTCTCTCTCTCTCTTCCTTCCTTGGATAGGACGAATATAAAATTCCTTAATATCGTGTCATCGTTTCTTTTTTTTTTTTAATTTTCATTTCTGTCCCTTCTCGCGTGGGAATGAATGAGCGAACGAAAAGGGACAAAAAAGCTGGAAGGAAAAAAAGATTTTTCCAGTTTTAAATAATACTCGATATATATACTACTGTCCATCTTTGTCTCTTTTTCTCAGATTTTAAATGTTTAAAAAGAACATCGAAGATAAGACTTCCTCTTTATTGCTTTTCATTTATTTTTTATGAAAATTTTTTTATTCTCTTACATACACTATCTTTCTCACTCTTTCTCGCTTAACAGGAGAACAACACCTTCGAAACTCGTCGAGAGAATTTCCACTTAAAAAGTTGTTCACATCTTCCTCTATCTTTTTCTCTCTTTCTCTCTCTCTCTCTCTCTCTCTCTCTCACTCTCTCTCACTCTCTTCTCTATGTCGCGAACACGTTCATATAGAATTTATGATAGGAATAAGAGAAGAGAGAGAAGCGTTGGTGAATTTTTCAAGATATGGACGTACGCGGACGGTGATGGGGACAGAGAGACAGAGACAGAGACAGCAACAGTGGTGGCTCCTTCACAGCGTAGAAATTCGCCAAGGGAACCCCCTGATAAAATGTTTTACAATAGCCACCGCCTTATTTTCTCTTTCGTCTTTCCGCGGGACACTTTATTCATATTTCATTTGTCTACCTCTCTTACTCTTTATTTCTTTCTTTCCTTCCTTCCTTGTCTCGCCCTTAGCGATTATGAATTTTAATAACGCCGAACGTTCCGACGTTGTCGTCTCGCGCCTTTGCAAACGTTCCTCTCTTCTTATCTCTCTTTTCTCTACTTCTGTCGTCTCTTCTTTTTAATAGCTAATTCAATTACTTCGTTACCCGAAAGAATGCACTCTTCTTCTGCTTTGCGTGAGGCGTTTGTAAATTTTTTGTCATCTATTTTCCATTTTTCTATTTTTTTTTCTTTTCTTTTCTTTTCTTTTTTACTTCAAACAATACTTCATACACTTTACAACCTAACGAAGTAAATATCGTTTTAATCTATTGCAAGAAAGATCAAAAAGTTACGTAAACAAGTATAAGAATAAAATTTCCATTGACGAGTAGCAGCGTATATTTTCCACATGTTTTGCACGTGGTCGTTGTGTTAATTATTGTAGGGGGGTTTACAACAGTGGTAAGGGTTGGCTATAAAAGAGGGGGTGAGGGGTAGGAGTAAAATCAGGAGGCGATCGACGACCTTCCTTGTCCACTAATAGGTCATTTTAATCATCGGCGAATAATTAAAGCCATTGAATTGGCGATTCGTTGAAACATTCCGCAAACGAAAGCCCGGGAATTCTGCGAATTTGGTAAACCCTGCAGGAAATTCATGCGGTTCGACGTTTCCTGCCGAAAGTGGCCGATATTGTCGCCCTGAAATTCACGAGGTCGGTGCTCCCACTATCCATCTATTCTCTTCTATTCTATTCTATTCTATTATATTCTATCATATATATATATTATATTCATCCTATACATCTATTTATCTATTTATCTATCAATTTTGTTCGTAGGTTTTTATATCAAATTCTAACAAAATTCGATTTACGATATATTCTTAATAAACAACATTTTGCGTAACACGATATAATTAATCGATTAGATCAAAGAGAATCGATGATACCCGAATAATTTTGTTTTATTCCCATCAAAAGTTATTAAAGTTTACTCACGTTTCAGATCATTCTAGTTGGTTTTTATATATATGTATATTTTTTTTTCCCCTCAGTTTCTTCTTTTACTCGAACGATCTAACATTTCCTTCCGCCACCCCTCATACTAACTCTTTTTGTCTTTTTTTTTTTCTTTCGATTGACCGGCAATTTTTCTTCGGCCTTCTGATAATCCATTTCACTCTCCTTCGAGTTCTCGATGAAGGAAGCGATAACGGACGGTACGAACGATGAAACGACCTCCTTTCTTTCTTTTTTCTTTTTTCTTTTTTTTTTCTTTACGAGTACTTTCTTTATTTCTTTCTTTCTTTCTTTCTTTCTTTCTTTCTTTCTTTCTTTCTTTCTGTCTTTCTTTCTTTCTTTCTGTCTTTCTTTCTTTCTTTCTTTCTTTCTTCCGCAGAACTCATGAACCGCGGTGGTGATCGATCGGTGGTGATGGGCGTTATTTTCTGATTAAATCCGTTCTCTCTTTCTCTCTCCCTTTCACATACACATACACACAACTGTAGTATTACACATAGCTTCGCATAACAGCAAATAGAAGGTACACCGTGCAAATTGTATTAACGTTAATGATGATCGGCGGATCTTACCTGTATATAACTGTATATATTGTACACAATATTTATACGAGTATGCGAAAAAAGATAAAAGAGTTTATAAAAAAATCAAAATAAAACAAGAATTTAAATAACCGAAACGAAAACGAAAACGGAAATGTTATACGTGTTGGTAAAGTTCGACTTTTAATTACGTTAATGGTGGAAAATAATCTAATTGGATTTTATGATTAAATTGTCTCGTCGGTAAGTTTGATTGTGCACATATAACATATACGTATATGTTATATGTATGCGTATACATTAATATGCACATCTTTTGTTTTTCATCTTGCTCGAATGTGTTTATTTGTAAATATTGCTTTTCGTTATTTATCGGAAATGATGATTTTTTCAATTTTATTTTTTTTAATTTTATTTTTTTGTGTGTACTTGCCTATCATGATTAACTGTTTATTACATTTGATTGTGTTTTTAAATTGATAAGAATTCATTTTAATTTAACTAATTCAGATAATAATGGAAAATTCTCGATTTAAATAAACGTAAATTAATTGTGATAAAATGTTATATAATATTTACTCGCATTACGCGGAATTGCTAACAAAATTATAGAAACAGTTAAAAATATAATTAACTAGTTAAATAGGTACTTTTAACAATAATTAACACGTTGACTTTAGCTCAAGTTTGACATATTTTTTCGAATATATTTAAAAAACATATAAATACAAAACAATATAATAAAACCGGTCACGTGTGACCCACATGGCCTCGACTGAAATAACAGACTTCAATCATGGATGACCGACAACGTTGCAACACCAACTGGTACAACTTAAAATAATTAATAAATCCTAATACATTTATAATTAAATGAATTTTTTCTTTTATATTTTCTACAATATAATTTGTCCATGATGATAAAAAAAAAGAAAAAAAATACGACCGAACCATAGGAGAGCTTTTCCTTTGCGATGAAGAGAAGAAGAAAGAAAGAAAGTAGGAAGGAAAGAAAGAAAGAAAGAAAGTAAAAGAAAAAAAAAGGAAAAAAAAATCCATATATACCAGCGATTAGAAAATATGAAAAGAGGTAGGTACGTTTGAGAAAGGTTGAAGATTGAGAATACTTAACGAGTTTTCGACCTAGTTAATATCGAATCCTTGTTGAAATGAGGACAGAAAAAGGCAGTATAGTAGTAGCAGTAGCATGTAGTAGTATTAGTGATACTAGTTATAATAATGTAGTAGTGGTGGATGGTGCGTGTTACGCGTCATCGTTGCACCCACGAGAGAGATTCTTGAGAAGATTTTTTTTTCTATGCCGTCCGCGGGGCACGACGGGCGGCATTTAGTAGATGATCGTTTGAAAACGTCGACGCGCGTTCCCAGCTTGGAAAGTATAACAGCGAGCTCTTGTGTCGAGAGCAAAGAGCCCTAATGAATGGCACGAGACTCTCTCTTTCTCTTTTTTTCTCTTCTTTTCTCTCCAGATAAACACGAGTTCTAACACATACGCATTAAGTTCTTTCCTTCTCTCTCTCTCTTTCTTTTTCTTTTTCTTTCTTTCTCTTCATAAACGCAAGTTCCAACACACATGCATATGTTTTCTCCTTTACTGTCTCTCTTTCTCTCTCTTACTTTTTCTTTCTCTATATAAACACAAGTGCAACACACGAACATATACTCTGTTCCTTTTTTTACTCTATTTTCTTTTATATCTAACTTTTTTCTCTTCTCTCTCTTGAACATAAACACGAATCCTAACACATGGATATATGTTCTATCCTTTTCTATTTTCTTTCGTATATATATTTTTCTCTATTTTTCTCCACACGCACAACACGAGTCCAACACTTGTTCATAGAATGTACGTATACACACGTTCTATCTTTTTTTATCTCCCATTCTCTCTCACTATCTGTCTCTCTGTCTGTCTCTCTCTCTCTCTCCATCTTTCTCTTTCTTTTTCTTTCAGTCTGTAACTCTCTCTCTATCTCTCTTAGAACGGGTAAACGCAGCTGCGAAGCAACCCCCTTTCGCGTTACCAGTCATTGGTGCAGCAGTCGGTGCTGCTGGCAAACGCGTGGAATGGTTGGCTTTATTGTCGAAACGCCTTGAAAGAGCATTCGCTCGCGCGTCCAAACTATCCAGAAGGAAAAATGCTACTCCTGCTGCTGCTTCTGCTACTTTTGATGCTTCTGATGCTGCTTATACTTGCTTACTGGCATCTACTACTTTTCCTTCTACTTTTACTCTTCTACTGCTGCTGTTGCTGCTGCTGCTGTTGCAACAGCGTCGATGTTACTGCCGTTCTACGGAAAGGAAATCTTTTCTTCTTTTTTTTTGGTTATTATTATTATTATTATTATTATTATTATTATTATTACTATTATTATTATTATTATTATTATTATTATTATTATTATTATTATTATTATTATTATACGAAAGCAAAGTTTCCTCCGGGAATCCCGGGATCGACATTTTGTCCATACTCTTTCTCGATTTTTTTAATAATTCTTAATTTATCTTTGTGATCGTTTTTAACAAAAAATTCTTATCTTTATCGTTTTTAAAATCGAAAAAATATACGAAAGGTATTTTTTGCAAGAATAGAAGACGATTTGTCGTTTTACAATGATATTATTTTATACGTGGGTAAATATTTATATCTGCACAATGTGTGTTATTTTTTTTTTTTTAATAAAAGATAGAAATACTAATTATTTTCGCCTAAATTTCTATGCGAAAGAAAAATAATAAATAAAAAATGTGATGAAAAATTAAAAAAAGATGAAAAAAATAGAGAAAGACAGAGAGAGAGAGAGCAAAAGTCAGGGAAACATTTGGTCTAGCCGCGGGCGTCGTACAGCGGCCATTCCACTAATTAGCCCGATTTAGGCTAATGTTGTTTTTACTCGAGGCCGCGGCATCTGTATATTCCGTGCTTGCCGTTTTAATGCAGCCGGCACACTCGGTACTGTAAGTACCTGACGGGTACGGCACGATACACCGTCGTCGGCGCATCTGCCGCTCTCGCTTTTAATTTCGAGAGCACCTCGGTCCGCCATTACGAGGCCCACCCACGATTTTACATCCCCCTTCAACAACCCCCTTAAATCCCATTCCACCCAGTCCTCCTGCTGCTATTGTATTTTTTTATTTGATTTTTTTTTTTATACCTATTACTTCTTATTTTTACGAAAACACGAATCCTTAATTTATTTCTTCATAAAATATTCACCCAACTGTCGTAGAATCGTTTTTATTGAGGTTTTTTTTCTTTTTTTAGTAATCATAATTAACTGTAATATTTTCTTTTTTATTTTTCTTGTAATTACGATCGATTATAATTCCAGTTGTAATAAATTAAGCTTTAACTCGATAACGGACTTTTTTAAAAATCCCTTTTTTTCACTCGACGTACTCTCTCGTCGAGTAGAAACAATGTTTGCCATTCTACTCGAACTGTGTGTTGCTCTCGAGTATTTATCAGTGATCTACTTCGATGAAAAATTCGAATATTAACAAAGTTAAGTCTCGTTCGCGAATTTCTTCCTTTTTTTTCTTCTTCTTCTTCTTTTCAAATAAATCAGCGATTTGTGTGTAATAATAATATATTTTAAAAATTAACGTAAAATATTTTATTATAAATTTATTCTTTTTTTTTTTTTTTTGAAATTGAATTCTCTTTAATATTTATCAGAAATACACGAGGGAGGATTGAAAAATTATTAACCTTAACAACAATAAAAACTTTATGTTTCGATTAAATATGTGCAATAATGAAAGAAATAAATAATGTAAAATGTTTTAATATAAATTTTTCCTTGACATGGAACATTTATGGATGTAATGCAAAGAATACAAGTAGTAAGCAGGTAAACGTGTTGTAAGAAAAGAAAACTCACTTACTATATTCTTGTGTATATATATATATTTATATGTATTTGTGTGTATACGAATTGAACTTGTTACGTTGCAATTGCTTTCGTACAATGACAATAGTTTCTATTTGCCGTATCGTTTTGTTTACTTGTACAAGCTTCTACGCGTATTGTTTGAAATTATACAATAGAGAAAAGCTACGTTTCTGTTGACGTAGTATTGGATAAAACTCTGATTCTCGATATTGCGAGCAATAACTCTCTCTCTCTCTCTCTCGTATTTCATTTCTTTCGGAAGAGCATATATTTTTTTTTTATTGCATAATTAGATATGTTTAATTTGCTTTTAATATTTATGTATATTTTATTCTTCATGATTACGCTTCTTTTATTTCATTTGATTTATTTTTTCTTATTTTTGAATGACAGTTTTCAAAGTAGAGAAAATAAAAAAAGTTTATAAATCTTATTTTTCATTTTCAAACTTTCCTTTGACACGAAAAACTGAATCTAGTTAAACGGTTATGAGTCACTTTAATTAGTATAATGTCCTAGCATTTACAAGAGTGACACACTGTAACTCTCCTTGGTTAAAAAATGTTTAATAAACTTTTTCTCTTTTTCTCTTTTCTTTAGTATTATGCGAAGTATTTATAAACAATTTTCATCTTCTGCTAAAGTTTGAAAAAGTATATAACGAGTATGAATCTAAAAATTGTGTTTACGTCATCGTAGCAATCTTCAGTTTCATTTTCCTTTCCATCGTCGTAATTACTTAGATTAGAAATTTGTCCTCTTTATCATTTACATCTTTTTTTTTTTTTTAATGATTCCGCCCTCGCAAGAGTTACATCGTTGGATAAATCAAGAGACAATAAAAAAAGAAAGAAGGAGAATAAAAATCAAATAAAAAAGAAAAGAAAGCCAAGAGATATATAGTAGCTTCTGGTAAAGTTTATCGAAAAGTAGTAAGAGAACGTAGGTAGGTAGTAGGGTTCGAGTTTCAAGAGGACCCATGTAAAAGTTCGCAGAGAGAGAGAGAGAGAGAGAGAGAGACGAAGAGTAGTAGTGAAAAAAAGAGAGCATTTTAAAAAAGTCGAAGCGACGACAGGATAAGTTTTTCCGTAACACTTTATACCTAACTCCTTCGTATACCCTTTCAAATTTGAAACTTAAGTTTTCTATTGGCTGAGTGAGGATGATCGTTGTCATCTAGAATTGAACAAGACAGAGAATGACAGATTAGAATTGAAACAGTTAAGCCAAGAATTATGGCTATGCACACATATACTTACATTTACATTTACTTTTATAAATCTATGTTATTGCTTGTTGCAACTGCTGTTGATGCTATTGGTGGTAGTAGTACTGTTTGTGATGTTAATATTAGTATTATTTATATAAGTATGAATGTAGTTGTATATTTTATCGTAATAGAACGAAATTGGAGAATGTCAAGACCGAGAATATTTGAATTTATTCTTATACTTTAATATTTTGGATCATGTAAATCTTGACATTATCCAATTTCAATCTTTCACGATGACATATATAATACATAGCATTACTTCAAAATATCTACATATGACAAATCCTGACCAATACTACCCAAGTAGTATCACAAACTAAAACCAAAAAAACAAAAAAATAAAGTCGTTTTATTTAATTAGAAAGTAACATGAAATAGAGCATGTAACGTGATTACAGTTAAAAAATTAAATACAAATGAATTTGCAAATAAAAAATCTATAGGAAATCCGAGAGGATCGACTAATTAAATTAAAAATAGAAAATAAAAGAGAAAAAAATATCCATAGAAGAGAAAGAAGAGGAAGAGGAAGAGGAAAAGCAGGGAAAAAAAGAACAAGAGTATGACGAGAGAATTGAACGAGATGGATATCGAGATCAGTTTCTACCCCCTATAACTTATTTGTAAAATATTTGTCTTCTTTATTTATCGACTTTATTTATACTACGATGATCAGTGCACATATTTTATTTCTATTTTTATTATTTATATTTAAAACAAGAATATATAACATCTCTTGAATTATGATACGGTAATTTATTACTCTGTACTGTAAAATTCTTTTTGAAAAATGGAGGGAAGAAGGGGAGGGAAAGAGAACAAATGTTCCGTATTGCACCCTTCCTCGAAAGGGAAACATATGCTTAAATAAATGCATATAAATAGTAGTTTTGACGATGTAGATAGGGCAACGTCGATCGAACGTTAGTTCTTTAAGGGCCAAAGGTGAAGAAGCCAAAGAAGTTGCCTATAAGATAGCCCATAAAAGATGATCGCCTCGTAAAATAGATCGGTCTTGATAACCCACGATCTCTCAGTGTTCTCTTTGCTACTTCTTTACTCTTCTATTCTTTATCTTCACTTTTCTTGGCACAACAGGTTATAATACTTTGATAAATATAAGTATCTCTTTTTTATTATCTTAATGAATATTATTTTTAAAATATTATTTTTATTATTTAATTATATTAAATATAATAAAATAAACGAATAGAGATGCATGAGTTAATTAAAAAAAAGAAATAGTTTCTATTTATTAAATTAATATTTGAAAATATTTTTGATCAATATCTTGTAAAATAAATGATAACTATGAATAACTTGTGTCAGAATTGTTGAATATTATATATTGAAATAATATACTTGCATATTAATATCATATTGTAAATATTGATTCAAATAAATATCAAATTAACTGAAATAAATTAAAAATACAAGTAAAAACAAAAATCATGACGACCATGTGTTAATAATAATTGATGCGACATACTTAAAACGTTAACGAATGAACATGAACGAATGAGTTAATAAATAAGAATAAAAAAATAAATTATTATAGTATATAAAAATGTAAGAAAGGTAAACGATTCTGGTCACTAACGAGACCATAATTTAAACTTCTTTCTTCGAACGAGCTTCTCGTACATTACACGATGCAAGTAAGCGAGTTTCCAAGGAGTTAGTAGAATTAACTACACGAAGTACTCCTACTTCGATGGGGAACCTTGTGGAGGAGAGAAAACGGCGACGTTCTAGAGAGAACGCAAAGGCGATAATGGCAAAAGCGTTATTGTAGTCGTAACAAGGATCGTAACCGTAGCTACGATAATTTATCGTTCTTAAGAACATGCTCTGTATAGATTGTAAGAGAAGAAAATCGATGCCACGTGCGAGAACGTCCTCCTATAACTTGAATCGACTTTACGTACAATTACCAAAGTGCGAATTGCTTTCTCCATTCCGTTTTAACCCTTTAGTATATGTTCCTTTGATTCATTTTCAAAAATCTTCTTAACAATTATCATTTAATATATAGATATATAATATAAAGTGGAAAGAAAGAGAATTTGTGCATTTATATGAAAGAAAAAAAGAGTGTGTGTGTGTGGGGGGGGGTTAGGTTGAGATAAGGATAAAAGTACATAATGTTTCATCGTGGATGATTTTATTCGACCTTATAAACAAGCGAACTGTGAATTACATTATTTTTTTTTCTTCTTACTAGTTCTTTCATTTCCTTTGATTAATTTCCTCCCCCCTCCAAAAAAAAATAAATCACGTTAATCGTTATCCAATAACTTGTTGAATGTTCCATGCCGATTATACGTTTCGTATTTGGAAAATAATTTTCTTTAGAATGTCCTTTACATATCATGCATCATGATGCAAAAAAAAAATCAAATTATCTTTGAAAAATGACGCAAATATTCGAGATGAACAGTTAACAGGTTAATACGGTGATAAAAAGAGAGTTTATGTTTCTGTAAAAGAGAGAGAGAGAGAGAGAGAATAAAAAAAAGATAGAAAGGAACAAAAGCACGTATTTTTGAGAAAGAAATCAAATAACGTTTTATCGTGGGATGTGTACCTCGAGAAATATACGTGGCACGTTCGCGATTTTGCCTCCAGATTTGTTTATTCTGAAAGACGTTGGTTGCAGAAGAAAGCATAAGAGAGATGGGGATAGATAAATAGATAGAGAGAGAGAGAGAGAGAGAGAGAGAGAGAGGGAGAGAGAAAGAAAGAGAGAGAGAGAAAAGAAAGGGTAGTCCAAGCTTTTTCTTTTTCTTCTTTCCATTTTTTAAATTCTTCGCGACTTTCTTCGACGCTCCTCGAAACGTAGTGCGGCTGAAAGGTCACGTAAACGACGAGGGAAAGGGCAATTTCCCCCCTTTTCTCTGTTCGTTATCTTTCTTTATAGAGTCGTGCAATATACCAAAGGCATATCCGTTTCCGGTGAACGTTCCTTGCAACCTTCTTCATCTTTTTAGACTTCTACAATTCCCTCTTTTTTTTTCTTTTTTTTTTTTTACTTCGAGACTGACGTACATTGATTTTTTTTTTTTTTATATTTCACGCTTACCACAAAATTCGTCGAATAAAATGCACATACTAAATATAAAAGTAATGTTTTTCATATATTTTAACTATATCAAAAAACAAAAAAAAATACTCCCAATTTGTCAAATTTCCACCGATAAAGCGAATAATTTTCTTTGAGAGTTTGATGTAAAAAAAAAAAAGAGGAAAGAGATTAAAAAATAATAATAAAAAAATAAAAAAAGGAAAAAAAAAAGAAGAAGAAAAGAACAAAAAAAAAAAAAGATATTTGTTCTTCGTGTGTAAAAATTCGACTCGTGTGGGCCGAAGCGTAGAGAAGATTGGCCATACACGTAAACGTACACCTGTGTATACGTATATTCGTACATACATACGTACATACGTGCATACACACACGCATTCCCCGGCGTCATATCCGAAAGGAACGTATCGCCATTCCCGAAGGCCAATGATATGCCCGAGGCATGCTCCCGTTGCATTCTCGATGCATTTCACGCGTGGCTAATCAACGCGATTGGTAATCCGTCCGTAATATCGAATCCACGAATTTCGAAGCGTGCTTCCAACGATAGTAGTCCCCTTTCCTCCCTTCCTCCTTCTCTCTTAAACACACACGCACACAAACGCATATGCAAAACGTTATACTTTCGGATGACTTTAACTTTCAAAAAGCTTTCATACCTTTATCAAAATGAAACTCGAATTATTGTATTCTGATAAATTGAAACAACACTTGGGACTTAATTTTTTATTTTCTTTTTTTTTTTTTTGTACCTAACTATAATTATTCTACTATTTTTCATACATTTCACACTCGTAGTACGATTATTCTCTTATGTTTCTTCAATTTTTCAAAATTTTGCATTCCTCTTTTCGATCGACAATAAAATAATGTGAGAATATTTTTAGAATATTTGTTGAACATACTTTTATTATCTCACGTGACTTAAATATTCTATAATTGTTCATACGTTCTTCCTAAAATGAAATTATATATTATATATATATATATATTTCGTAAAGTATAATAAATATGAAAAATATCTAACTTTATTTTGTTTTTCTTATTTGAATTATTCCCTTTCATATTTAATCGAATAAAAATCAGAAATTTCTCGACTTGATAAATCTAGATTAAATTGTAAACTATATATATGTATGTATGTATATACATGTACCGTAGAGGTATCGAGTCAAATCGTCGATACTTACTCGCCTGTAGAAATTCGCTTACGCGATTGTTCGACGATCTATATTTGCATATATGTTCGCGTCCAAGCGAAACATATAGAGACTCACCCAACGGATGTGTAATGGACAAACGCATCGATGTATTAACATCGATCGGTTAGATATTCACTAATATATAGATAAGCTTTATCGAAGATACGTTTCTCGTTGATAATTGAAACTCGGTTCGTCCTTATGTCATCGTTGGCTTCTCGTTCGTTCGTCCGTTCCTTCCTTCCTATCGACATTATTAATTCCATTTGATTCGAAATCAATATGATCCTCTTATCAGATTTATTCCAAAAACTAAAAACATTCACGCGCATACGTTAATATTTCTATTTAAATGCGAATTAATTATTAAATAATTATATATAAATATACACTTACTTGAAAATATTATAAAATAAAACGAACATATTCGTGTTTTGGTATAGCGATTTTATAAACGTTA
The DNA here is from genome assembly GCF_049000335.1 of Polistes dominula. NCBI lineage: Eukaryota > Metazoa > Arthropoda > Insecta > Hymenoptera > Vespidae > Polistes > Polistes dominula. Next base: position 5,315,781 of record NW_028301116.1, on the reverse strand, counting down.
TTATATATATATTATAGGTAATGGTAAAATATATAAATTATTAAATATGCAATTAAAATAATAATATTTATGAAACATACGTGAGGGGGGATTGAAAAGTTTTGAACGTCGACAAAAAAATTTTTTTTTCTTTTCTTTTATCAGACATGAATTCGACCAAAATAAAATTGTTTCTATGCTGTTTATATATATAATATAATATTTTCAAAAATATATATAAAATAAAAGGATTTTCTAGTAACGTAAGAGTCAGAGCTTTTTCAAAACACACTCACGTGTATATTTGTATTAAAAATATTTCTACACAAAAAATACAAAATACAAAGAGAAACATTTATATTTAAATATAAGTTAATTATCTGTAGATATTATCTAATATATTTGAGTATAATATCAATATTACATTGAACTACCTACCGTTTATTCTATAATATATTGATTAAAAGCTCGTATCAAAACAATATTTCGAAAATATGTACATATATATGTGTTCATGTAAAGAGAACAATGAAAAGATTTTGCTCGATCAAATAGAGGGGAAGAAAAAGAGGGTTTATGTCGTTTGTACGAATAAAAGAAAACGAAATATCCTCTTTAAAACAACGTTCCACAAATAATACGAGAGAGAAAGAGAGAGAGAGAGAGAGAGAGAGAGATTCGATACGGCCCGTCGATATTTTACGCGCGAGCAATGCGTGCGATTTACGACATGCATGTCGATTGACAATAGATGCGCAACATTGTTCCACCATTTTCACGAACTACAATTCGCAAACACTGGTACACGTATAAATGCATTTATAAACATAGTTATACATAAACATGTGCACGCATACACACATCAGTTTATATACATAATTATGCATATTTATGCATATGAGTGCACAAATGTAAACATCACCTGGTTGGATTGAAAAGTTATTAGCTAAACTCTTTTATTTATATACACATACATAAAAACGCACATATATATCCTTCTACACACGGGTAATGATACACGGATTTATACATAATCGCAAATATACATGCGTTAATATACATATATTACCGTGAAAGATCGAAATTGGAGAATGTCGAGATTCATGTGATCTAAAATATTAATGTATAAGAAGAAACCCAAATATTCGGTCTTTTATCGACGTATTTGATATATGTTGACAAGCTACCACGTGAATCTTGACATTCTCCAATTCCGGTCTTTCACAGTAACATATACACTCATATAAAAAAAAAAACACATTTATATAAGCATACAAATATACAAACATCTATGTACAGATAGATATATATATGCACGTGTATATTGTAAGCTATTTCGTAGCGTAACGCTAAGTGTAATTTGCCTTCCAGCTCGGTATTTCGGATATCCAAATTGTTCAGTGCTCGCACTGGTATTAGCCATACATAAGAGAGAGCGAGAGAGAGAGATAGATAGAGAGAAATATGTTACGCTCGATAGAACAATCGTTTGCCCTAACAATGTCTAACTTGGAATTTGTTCTAGAAAAGAAAAGTATTGGAAGAATTTCGGTTGGGAAAAATGATAGAGTACGTCAACCATATCCTCTGTCCTTATCGTCTTTGTACAACAATTGGAAGATTCATTAAGAACAATTAACCGTTTTGCTTGGACACCTTTCCGTTTGCCCGTCTGTGTGTGTATATATCTGTGTATTAGGAGGAAATTACAACCTAACGATTATTTCCATTCCTCGTTTCTTGAACTCTATTATTAAGGATATAGCTTTGATAGCTCGACCAAGATCACAGAGCAAAGTTAATGGTAACACCTGTCCAATCGAATTCCAAGGCACATCATCGTTTTGGTGATGTTAAAACATTGCTTTGGAAAATAATCAAAGAAAACTGAACGAATATAATTAAAATAACAAAAGCTAACAAATGTTGCGATGGCTGATATAAATATGTAAAATATTATTATTGTTTAAACATCGTTGATATTTATTTCTCCTTTTTTTTTTTTTTATTAATCATATTGATACGATAAATTCGAATTTATTTTCAATTTATTCTAGGAAATATATATATATTTATTTATTTATTTATTTATTTATTTATTTATTTATTTATTTTTCTGTACAAATACTTTTTTCTATATTTTTTACTACATTTTTATATTTTCCTTTTTTAATTTTTCTTTGCAAATATATATAAAATAACTTGTTAACAACTCTGATCCATATACGTCGAAATTTATCGGAAGTAGGGCGGGGGAAAGGGAGGTAGGATGGAAGGATACCGATAACTCTCGCAATTAGAGACCACTTTCACGATCACCTGGTTAAAATAGATACACGTAATAAATAAATTTAAAAAAAGACAAACTAACCAAATTAGATTAAAAAAAAAAAAAAAATAAATAAAAAAAACGAGAAGGGAAAGAAAAAAGTAAAATAAAATTGAGGACACATCGGTAACGGGAACGAAACGCGAAACGAATTCCGATGAATTCAATCGTAATTAAACGTCGATTTCAATTTAACCGAACGTGTCATAATGGAGACAGTTAACGCGAAATTTCGTCGCTCGTTCACGATGTGACCGAGACCAGCTAACACAAATTGATCGACACCAGATAGAAATAGTAATGCACATTAACACGTACAGAATAATTAGAAAGGATAAACGTGTTAAAAAGCCGTAACTTTTTCTTTGAGTAAGAGGAAAAGGAGAAGAAGTAGGAGAGGGTGGAGGTGGAGGTCGAGAAGGATTATCGATCCAAAGAAAGGGGAATACATAGTCTTCCTCATAGTCGTCACAAACCAAGAACGAATGAATTATCGCGTCTCCATTAAGATTCGCAACACGTCGAGCATGATGCGTTCTACGTTCTGATTAATAGTTAGAGACACACACACACACACACAAAGAGAGAGAGAGAGAGAGAGAGAGAGAGAAAGAGAGAGGAGGTACGTTTGATACCATTTAATTGCACACTTTATATGAAAGTGCTAATCAAATGCATCAAATCTCACCCCACCTTCCTTTCTTTCTTCCCTATCTTTCTTTTTCTTTCCCCTAACCATTTCTACAATTTCGAACGATCATTGCGATTGTAGCATCAATCTTAATTTAACATAACCTAACGCGTGAGCTAGCGAATGAAAGCAATTAGAATAAGGTGGTATAACTTCGCCTCAAGGAGTCGACGGGGACAGGTAATTGTAAATTACCGTTATGGTACTCCCAGTGTATCACTTTATTGTTGAATAAGCAACACAACTTATGAGATTGGAATACAATTCCATTATCTCAACAAATCTTACATTCATAAGGGTCCAATTATTTACATTTGTTTCTACATTAGTCATTTTATTTATAACAAATAAAGAACAGTACGATACGTTTTATAATAAAACAAAACAAAAATGTATATTCGTACGATTACGATAAAAAAATAAATAAAACATTTAACACTTCAATCATACCTATTTAAAGCAACATTCTGAATTATCGTAAGATTATATCCTTGCCATAAGCATAAAAAGATTAATAAATGATTTGTACATTCAGTTAATAACACGACTATATATATATATATATATATATTTACAAGATTTAAAAAGGAATGAAAAAAAGTGACATACAAGAGTAGGTACTCTGAAAAAACATTAACAGCTTGGCATAGAAATTTGCATGAGTCGATTCAATGTGGCCCATTAAATCCAAGCAAGCGAGAATATCAATCCCCTTCTTTCCCCTTACTCGATTCCTTTTGATTACATTAACGATCCGTATTCCGATAACACTCCCCATGCATTCTAAGCTTCGTTCGCTCGTTCGTTCGTTCGTTCGTTCGTTCGTTCGTTCGTTCGTCGCTAACGATGCTACGAGCAACGACTTGCTGGCTCGTTACTATCGTTGCCTGGATAACAAAGAATAAATGAGGAATGCGGGGGTAAAAGGGGGTAAGAGGAAGAAGGGGCTAATCTATCAAAAGCGATATTCTATCGGCATAGAAAGGCGTCTTCTTATCATCGTGCAGGTTATCGATCCTTTTGAGACGAAATGGCGTCTCAATTTCGACGCACGAACAAGACTACTTCCTTCGTAGTTACATAGATAACTCATTGAAAGATAGATAGATAGATAGAGATAGATTGGGAAAGATAGAGACAGATAGAGAGTATTAAACCTTATATACCTTCCTACCTACCCCATATCGCAAGGCACACGCGTCGATAGAGAAGACCATAAACGCGTGACGAGAATACACGCTAAGACTTCCTATTCTATCTCTCTCTATCTCTTCCGAATATTCCTTTTCTTATCTTTCTTATCTTAATACTACTTCGAATGAAAATGACTTTCGAGGAAACTTCAAATGAGCTTCTTAATCTGTCGAATGTATTGAAGGAATTATAGCGAAAAAGATTACTATCGATAATTTGATTGGGATTATTTGCTGGGAGTATTAGATGGGATTATTATTTATAATTATTAATAGGTAATTATATACTGGAATAATTATGTTCTTATTAATACTATATTTGTAGTTCTAAATGTGTGTGTGTGTTTTTAAATTTAATTTTATATTCTATTAGAAAATAATAATTTATTATCATGGATAATCAACTACTGCAAAAATATTCTTCTCTTAATACTTTATTTTTATATTATATTTCTACGTGTTTAGGTGTGTATTTTTTTTCATTTGTTAATTTAATTTTATTCTACGAAAAGACAAAAATAAACTTATAATCATTATTTTAATAATTAATTTATAATCAACAAATATTGTTTCATTAATACGTTCTATTCGTATCTTTTTTATGTGCTATAATTTGTTTTTAATTGAATTTTAGTCTTCTGAAAAATAAAAAAATGAAAAACACGAAAAAGTAATAATTTACGAGACATTAAATTTGAAGTTATTTGATTCTCATTTAAATTCGTATAATTTACGACACGATCGACGCCTACGAGTTCTCTTCGTCGTCGTCGTCGTTGGTAACGTGCAATTTCCAAGACGAGAAGAAAATTGTTCTCCTTCCTCCGCGGGCCGAGTTTAAAACGCGAACATAATGCGCCGAGTGGTTGGTGCAGGGCGAAAGCATACTAGTACCGAGTTTCGCGGGTGCACTACCGTACCGCACCGTACCGCACCACACCCGTACGGCAATGAGAAAATATTTATATCAGAGCCCATCTGGCGCGAACTAGTCCGTCCCCTCTTTTCCCCTTGCGGCGAAACCGATTTAAATTTCGCGGCTGCGAGATCCGCGCCAGCTAGGCGAGAGTAATATCGACGATGCGAAGGAAATAAAAAAAAAATAAAAAAAACAGACCGAGTTTGAGTGGGATCAGAGAGAGAGAGAGAGAGAGAGAGAGAGAGAGAGGATTGAAAATAAGGAACGGAAAGGTTCTTTTAAAAATAATTTTTTTTTCTTTTCAAGATCGATTATTTTGCGAAAAAATACAATCATCGAACAAAAATGGGTTGATGGGGTTTAAGTTTTAACTTCGAGAAAAATGGACGAGAAAAGAAAGAATTAAACAAAAAATACACACTGCTTATTGATATATAAAAAAAAAAGAAAAATATTTTATAAAATTATTCTATATATCTATGAAATGGCGTAATTAAGACGAGCAAGGTTGTACTTAGTTGAACGTAACTGTGCTAGGAATCGCGATGGTGGTTGAAACGAGTGGTGGGTTCGTTAGCGAGCATTAAAACGAAGGTAGAAAGAGAACGGTACAGTCCGGAGGCAAATGGAGGCTGCTGTAGGGGGAAAGAAAGAGGGGGATGAAAATCATCGTCGTTTTCACGACTGGGTCCTCGAAATCGACCATAACTCGTGGACGATCTTTACGAGGAGAGCGCGTTTTAAAGGGCCGTATGAGCCACGAGTAAATTTCATGTCGTGGGGAAGAAATTACGAGGAGCAGCCGATCTCTCTCGTGGTTCTCTTTCTCTCGTTGCTTGATGAGAAAAGAAGATAAAGAGAAAAAACAGAGAGAGAAAAAAAATGTAGAGGGATGAGAGAATAAGAGAAAGAGGAAAAATAAAAAAAAAAAAGAAGAAAGGGGAGAGGAAATAGAGAAAGAAAAAGAGAGAGAGTGAATGAGAGAGAGAGAGAGAGAGAGAGAGAGAGAAAGAGTAGTGGATGGTGCAAAAAGTGCACAGGCCGGCCGACAAATCAAATTTTCTCTCTGGCTGGGCGAAACCGTAGCCCATTGTTGCTTTTTATATGCAAAGCAGGGTTAAATTATAGCAGGAGAAAGGAGGTAGAGTTGGATAAAGAAGAGGTGGAAGAGGGGTAGAAAGAGGAAGAGGGGAGTACATAGCGGATTCCGTGGCCAGGACATCCATTGTGGTACTTGCTGACCGGAAGCATCATTGTACCCTCCACCACCAAGAGTGGTGGCCTCTATTTAAATGTATTTCGTCCACTGTTCCAACCTCTCGCCTTTTATGTCGTCGACATTTCTACATAGTTTCTCCACACTCTTCCTACTTCGGAATATATATATATATATTCTTTCGAGTTTTCCCCTAAAGAATCCTTTTCTAAACTCACTTTCTTTCTTCTTTCTCTTTTTCTTTTTCTAGGCCAGTTTTTAAACGAGAAGTCTGATTTTCTTGATCTTTCCTTTCTTCCATCATATTTCACAATCATTTATTTTTATATATCGTTTGTCTTCTAATGAAGGATGATTATTACACTAGAAAACAATATTATCTACATTTAAAGGGAATATATTATACAAATAAATATAAAAAGAAAGAAGAAATTTTAACGAGACGAAGAAAAGTAGTATAAGTCAGTATAATATCAAACATATTCTCGTGTTGTCTGATCAATGCATGGTTTATTCACTGCCAATCATTTAATATTATATCAAAAGATATATTTTTTCGAAATTCTGAAACTTTAAAGTAACTTTTTCTACGTCGTTAGAATGTATGATATTTGATTATAAAATATTCTATTTTCTCATTGAATATTTACAGTTGGTACTTTATCGAGGTTATTAAAGGGTCACCTTCCTTACGATTGGAGGCTAACACGAGAGAGAGGTCATTCAAATTGGTCGAACTAATAACAAATCGATCGACTAGTCGTTCCAACTATCATCCACCCCTTCATCCCTCTTACCCTCTTTCTCTCTTTGTCTCTCTCTCTTTCTCTCTCTCTCTCTCTGTTCTTCGTTCAACGTTCGCATGTAACCAACAATTACGTTGTGGCTATGGATATCGACATCTACATTGGCTGGTCGATCGTCCTCTCGTGATAATCGCCATCGAGTTATACGATCGCGATCAGCAATTCTGTATTGTTATCCTCATCGCGATTCTCATCGTCGTCATTGGCGTCCTTTCGTCGATTCGACGATCGAGTTGTTCGCTGCTGTTGGTGCTACTTCTTCCTGCTAGTAGTGGTAGTTGTGGTGGTGGTTGCTGCTGTCTTATGACACCGCATCGATTTAATTTAGCATAATTTCATATTCCATCGTTAACATAACGGGGTCGTTGTGTGCCCTGGTTGGTTCGTTTCTTCGTTCCTTTCTTCGTTCCTTCGTTCATTAGGGTTTGCATACATATATGTATAGGTATTCTTTTATCGTTACAAAATTCACTATTCTGCTTTTATGTGTCACGCTTTGTACAATATTATACAATGTGCAACTAGGTAGAACATTGGAGACCTCGCGATCCGGTCAAGGACGCCTAGATTCTTCTTGCAAACTTCTCAAGATCGATACGATAACCAACTTCGTTCTTTATTCGTTATCCTCATCGATCCAATTTATTTTTCCTATTCTTTCAGCGACGATAATGTTGCAATACATTATTGTTCTTTTTTCCTTAAACGAATTATATCCTGAAATGAAACTTTTTTCCTATGGTATTACCAAAAGCGATGCATCATCATCTATTATGAAATATTATAAAAATTTTATTATTAGGATACATTGAATAGGTCACTTCGGTGAGATAAACTCTCTGAAAATTATGAAATATTTTTTTTTGTAAAATATAGAAATGTTGACATAAGTAGGTTACGTTGTAATTCATTTGAATAAAAAGAAAATATATACTTATAATATATTTGTAATGACAAAATTTCGGAAGATTTCATCTTAGGATGCATATCATATTTTAGATGATATTAACAAAGATGTTTTCAAGATAAATGAATAAATAAATGGAAAGAAAAAAAAGTATAGAGATTGTGCGTGTGCTTACGTGTGTGTAAGAGAGAAAGAGAGAGAGTGAGAGAGAATGAAAACAGTATAGGGGTGAAGATGAAGTTGGGATATACGCATCGTTATCGTCCGTATTGTCCAATTACTACATTGTAAATGGTGCGATGAAACCTCGACAGAAGCATTTTATCGAAACTATCGCCGAGGGATGCTCACACCTATACATAGACGTGAGACCTACGAGTACTACATGCATACGTATATACATACATGCATATATAAGCATTCGCTTAATAGGTAGTGCAAGAGAGAAAGAGAGAGAGAGGGAGAGAGAGAAAGAGAGAAAGGACACGCTTCCATTTGGACGGGTTTCGAGGTGGAATATCGTCTCGCACCGATAAGCCGGTGTCAGCCGCACGTACACGCACGTGAACGGACGTTCGTGCGCGAACTCGCTCGTTCTGTGTTCGAACTCTCGCGAATGCCCATAAGGGTGACAGAGAAAGAGATACACTTACTATATATGACAAAGAGAAAGAGAGAGAGAGAAATAAAGTGTACGAACAAGAGAATGATAGAGAGAATGTTAGTGTAAAATTTGGGAGAGTATGTGAGAGCGTGTAAAAGAAAGAATGAGAAAGAGAGAAAAAATATGCAAAAGAGAGAGAGAGAGAAAGAAATTATATGTGTGTGAGAAAGAAGAGGGTAGAATGGGAGAGAAATTTTGTGACAGAGAGAGAGAAAGAGAGAAGCTGGCACAAAGTGTAACCGGAGCAACGCGACGTATATTATACCGTCGCGGTTTCCACATTTGCATTGCCGGCTGTTGCAACGATGTTATCTTCGTGCGTAGAGCTAAAATTCTACCTAGCCTCTGCGAATTTATATGCGTTTCCGCTCGTCCCACCTGTATAATAAATGTCGGCCTCTATCCTCTTCCATTCTCTCCTACCTTTCTCTCTTTCTCTGTCTATCTTTCTATCTCTGTGTTGTGCGTATATGTGTGTGTGTGTGTGTTTCTCTCTCTCTCTTTCTATTTGTTCGTTTGTACTCGTGAATTTGTTTCTATGCTCTCGTTTCTATACAAATGTAAAACTCTAGATAGGAAGATAAGAGCAGTCCATCGGCTTCTCCAATGTGTCTTTTATACAGTGTCGTTTATATATCATTTTATTTTATTATCTAAACGATAACAATAATAATATTTATTCCTAGTTGAATATAGTGCAGCAAGTTAGTTAGGTATATGTAAATGGAGATGTGTAATTTTGTTTTACCGATTCATGAAGATTTAAGAGTTAAATTGGAGTATGATTAATATCAGAATTCATTCAGCTCGTTTATGGATAGTTTAATCAAATTCTCAAAAGATAATCTTGTACGAGTTTATGGTATTTAATTAAATTCTATAGTTTAAGGCTTATTTTATAGTTATTATATTATATAATAAAATAATTTATATATGGCATTTATATAATTAGGTCATCTCTTATTAATTATTCCTATAATTTTATTTTCATCTAAATTTTCATGAGAAATAAGTAATGTACGTTCTACTGATAAGATCTAATGTAAGTTAATAGTAATAAGATCTAAGTATACTTAACACATACACACACAGACGAAGATATATATACACATACCATTTCGTAATACGAGCTACGTATTTCTCGATTCTCTTCGTTCGAAACTGCTTCGTAGGAGAAACGATAAAGGTAAATACTATGTGAACCGTATCTATCGGAGTTACCGTCATTAACGAGACGTACCTACATACGTATATATATATATATATATATATATACGTACGGTTTGTTCAGCGAAGCTGATGACATGGTGCCTTCTGTACCAAGTCGTAACTCGTTCAGATTTCTCTCTCTCTCTCTCTCTCTCTCTCTCTCTGTGATGGTTTTTCCTGTTTATCGAAGGTAAACCAATACGACGCGACTGGCACGGCGTCAAAGAGTAAAGAGTTAGCCTCTGTCCCTTTTTCTCCCTATGTTTCTCTCTCTTTTTCATTCTTTTTTCTCTATTTCTTTCTACATAGACACTTCTATGATTTTACCCTTATATTCTCTTTTTTTCTGACTACTTTCTACTACGTTCTTTACTACGTACTCTACTAGTCGTCAGATCATTGATTCTTCTCATACAAATACGTATTTCTATTTCTATAGAGATATTTCGTTTTTACATGAGAATCTCTATCTATTTCTCTATTTCTCTTTTCCCTTCTCTTTTTGCATGTCTCTCGTTACATTGCAATCATTTTTCAAAAGTTCCATTGATACGTGTTCGATTCTACGATCGATACTTCCCACGCAAAAGTGTATCAGAATAGTGCGAATGTAAATGCTCGTGACCGCGTTGAATCGCTCGTTTCAACACGTTTCGATACTACGGATAAATTGCATCACATTCACTCATAGAAAAAGAGTGAGAGAGAAAAAGAAGTGGATGTGGATGACGCATAGGATATTTATTTGAATGTGTTTAGGTATTAATATGTAAATATGTGTGTTGATATGCTACATCTGGTCTATCGATAAGATGAAAATTGATTTTTTATATATACATATATGTATAATCATAGATAAAAGAGAAAAAGAAATAGAAGAAAAGAGAAGAGAAGAGAAGAGACGCATAGATATTTATTTGAATGTATTTAACTATGTTACCAGTATGTATGTATGTGTATATGTTACATCTGTTCTATTAATAAAATGAAAATTGTTTTTTTCTTTCTTTATATATGTACAGTCATATAAAAAAAAGAGAAAGGAAGAACGCATAGATATTTATTTGATTATGTTAAATTCCAGTATATATGTATGTATGTATATATCCGTGTGTATATGTTACAACTACTTAGTTGATAAGATAGAAATTGTTTATTATAAGTGTAATTTGCTCTACTATCATACAGAACATGTATCTTCTTATATATTTACATATATTTGCATATGCATTTATATTATGATTAAGCACATTTATTTATTTCTTTTGCAAATTTTTAAATGTATTAAAATATCAACGTGTTACATGAATTTGGTATATATATTATATATATATATCGATCTCCAATTACCAATAGAACGTTAATATCGGATATATACACGTTGACTTAATTGCTTGCCCTTCGGACTGCAGCGATGTAACCACTGATCGTAATAATGTATATACGTATGTGCATATGGTATAAATACGTAACATAATTTAGATTATTGCTGATCGTATCACTTCTAAATTGAGTTCACTTTCTATCCTTATATAAATATTGTTGAATCTATTCTTGGCTATTAAATAATGTCTCGACATATAATCAAATGATTCTTTACATAAAAAAGAATACTATTATTTCTTATTTAAATATTAAATATGAAAAAATAATTTGTTTTAATACAACAATATTTAGATATCAAATGCCTAACATTTACAAATAAAAATATACTATAGTTTATAATTATTAGAGTATGAAATTTAGAAAATTTGCTTAAATAATAAATACTAATCCGATTTATTATTAATAATATTATTAGATGACGTTAAGAACTCGAAAGCTTATTATCGTAAATACAACCACGATATTATATAGTAACTTTATGCAAAATGTTTGATCATTCGGTTTTACGTCTTTTCTAACTCGTTTTTAATTAAAAGAAAAAAAAATAAGAAAAACGTGAAATGTTGTTTTCTTTCATTGAAAGAAAAAAACAAACTTGTAGCAGTCAATTCCTATTTGTACGCTTTCTATTAATAGATACTCAGCTTGTAAACACGATGCCGATATGCTATACCGCAATCTCGTTACGTACGCTCAGTCGACCGGATTCTATCGAATTCCTCAATATCAAAAGCCCACATGTGTTTTTTCTTTTCTGTTCTTCTTCTTTTTCTTCTTTTTTTTTCTTTTTGGTTACTTTTTTCTTAGTAAACGATGAAATGTCAGTTTCATCGTCACGTTTGTATGATCTTATTTATGCTCCATCTTATTCGCTATTTTTATTCCATCAATAGAATGAAATAAATGAAAAAAAGAAAGACAGACGGGTGGGTAGGTGTTTGGAGGAGGGGGTAGGGTTAGACGATAAGGGGTGTTGGCATGAAGAGAAGGAGAGAGGAGAGAAAATATAAACGATAGAGTTGAGTTCTTTCGTGATTATTATGTCATTTCAAGAGAGATAACTTTTAACTATCTGTTTGTAAAAAAAAAAAAAGAAACAATTTAATAAGAAAATGTCGTCACGTGTTGGATATTCGATAAAAAAAGAAAATATAAAAATAGAAACTAATTAAACAAACAAGAGATACGTAACTACAAATGTTATCATAACTTTCTTTAGAGACAGATATAACATTAATAAGACATTCCCGTAAATAACGGGGTAAAAAAACAAAAGAACTAGAAAAATATCCAGCGATTATTATCTCACGTTAATCGATGATGCAATTATACAATTCTCGAGTAGAGAACTTAACGAGACAGGGAAGAACAAGAGAGAGAAAGGAACGTTTAAACATAATCACTGATCGCGCCTATAATTATGAGAATCTCGCGTGACTTTAGTTAGGCTAACGATTTGAACACGTACTAATTTTAAACGGATACTATACGGGAAGTACGTACTAGGGTTTGAGCGCGTCCTATGTTCTCTTTTACACACATACATATATATAATATATTCATGTATATAGAAAGCGAGATACATAATACATATGTAAGGAGATAGAAATAGAGATATAAAGAGAGAGAGAGAGATAGAAACGGAGGAAGGTTCATACATATACAGATAGAAGACTTCGCTCAGAACGTAGGTGTGTTCCTATCATTACGCGATTCGTAGTAAGGTATTGACACTGCCATAGAATACATATTCTACCTCCATGGACTCGGTTCTCGAACCGGCAGATACCTTGCGAGAGTCAATATTTGCCAACATCATGGAAGTTCTACTAGCACAGGGAAAACGCGTAAGCCCGATATCGGTACGTGAGCGTGCACCAACTTCGCGAACGATTTTCTCTCTATCTCTCTCTCTCTCTCTCTCTTATTCTCTATGTAGAACTATCCTTTCGACTTTCTCTCTTACCTTTTTTCCTCCCTTTCCTTTCTATCTATCCATTTATCTAACTATCTATCTATCCATCTCTTTTATATATTATATTTATAGAAATGAATTTTGTTCTATTCATTCTTAACTTAGAGGTTTTATTACAAATACTTGACAAAGTTAAACTATTGAGTTAACTTATAAATGATTTCATCGTCATAGAATGTCGTTAGTTAGTTAACTGCGAAATCTTATGCATTTTCGAACCTTTTTAACTAGTGTTGTAAAGCTGTAAAATGATGAGAACTGGTGTCCGGAGAGTAGTAAACGGCATTAGGAAGAATTATCTATCCAAAGTCATAAATGGTGTCTCATGTTCTTAAAGCAATGTCGTGTCATGTTTATTGCAAAATAATATGCTGTTTTGTTTCGTGATTTGTTAAACGAACTTTTTGCACGTTTTATAAGTTAAAGTTTTCCTTTTTAATCTTGTTCAAAGTTTTCAACACCCAATTCTTTTTCTTATTTGAAATACGAAAAACATTAAGTGATTCTTCTCACATGCCATAACGTTTTCGATTGTTTAAATAAACTGATGATTCATACGGAGAATGCTTAGTGGTATTTTTTCTTATAATCGAAAGAAAGTTATTTGAAATTGCATGAATAGTATTAAAAAATTAATTTGTAAAAGTAATACAAAATCCTTAAAATCATATTTTTTAGCCTACCACGGTTAATTCCCTAGATACTTTATTCCTATTTCGTACTAAAAGAAATACACGTATATCGAGTTTGGTAAGTCTCGAAACGTAGAACAACGGCGTACTGTATCAAGTATAAATGTATTTCCACGTGATGAATATTCAATAAAGGACGTCACTAGATTTCACCCCGAAGGAATTAAGGAACGAGAGAAAAAAGGGAAAGAGAAAAAGATAGAAGAACTTACTATCTCTTACGCCTTGTCACGAATTCATTGAACGGTAGAGCCATTCGTTTCATACAATTCTCTCTCGTCCGTGTTCTTGCTTTTCAATTAAACAAAGATCCCTTTTCTTTCTTTCTTTATTTCTTTCTTCTTTTTGCTTCTTTTCTTTGTTTTATTTTATTTTCTCTTTTTTTTGTTCCTTCGTTTCACGCTTCATTTTGTTAGAACTCTCTCGGTACACTCTACGTCGAACGATACGGTAGAAATAAAATACACCAGTCTATTTCTTTGTCCAATAATACACGAACAATTTTCCTTCTCTTCGCTTCCCTCCCGTTTTTTCTTCTTTCTAACAGACTAGATCGAAGATATATAGAAGATGTTAGAAACTATTACATATCCGTAAGTATGTAACCATATGACATATTATATCTCGATATAGATATCTTCTTATAATCATTTGTTACGAAAGCTTTACAAGCTCAACTATTATTTCTTTTCCTATTATATTTTTTTTATTGCTCCGTTGATATCAATTAATATACCGAAATAAATCGATTAGATTTCCTTTATCGAAGTATACTAATTATATCAATTTTATTATACGTATTACACGTAATATTGGGCTGATAAGCCAGTAAATATCGTAGACGAGCCCCATCGATCTCTGCGTATATTTCGAAATCTGATAATGAGGTCGAATTTTTAATTTATTTTTTATTAATAATTGGAACATATTCGTAATTAATAATTATTATATAACATCGTATCGATAAGCCAGCAAACATATAAACTAATCATTCTCGATTTATGCTATTACTACTACTACTAATATAAAATCCCATAAGTGTAATTAAATTTTTGATTAATTTTTTTAAATAACAGTAATATCCTACATATTCGTAGCTAACTACTGAATGCTATAAATGAAGTAAACTAAAAAATAATAATATCGATATAAAGTCATTTATTATTTTTATTCTGTTTTATTTTACTACGTAAAAAAAAAAGAGATTTTCGTAGTAGTAAAAGTCAGCGTTGAGTCAGACTCAATTCTCTCTGGTTTCAACTAAAGAGTGACATAATTTATGAAAAAGATCTTATCCACGATGAAATCCGTGTAAAAGGACATGCACGCTATATAAAAATAAAAATAAAGAAATAATCAGTATACTCAATCCCGATGGAAGTAGGCTAAATGCGGGCGAATGCTCGAACCATGGTTGAATATATACATAGGGCCGGTAGAAAATAATTCTAGTCGCGCGTCCGTTCCCCAGAACTATCGCTTTTCCGGGAGATAAGGAAGAAACACGCGCCGTATTCAAATGTTCCGTCTTCTTGGTGTTTGATGCTTGCTACACGTTCTCGTGTATTCCATACCACAAACACACACACAAACATAGACAGATACTGTCACGAGTGTACATACAAAAAGAGATCAACTCGTGCTCGTGTATACCGTACTCCTTAACACATACAAATACACGTATTCATACACAAACGTACACTGAGTTACTATCACTGACACGCGCGCAAAAGATCAACTCGTGCTCTGGGGTATGCGTTGCTATTCACATACACAGAGTTATACACAAATATACAGAAACATACATTGAGTTTTACTGTCACTGACACATACGAAAGATCAACTACTCGTACTAAGGTACGGGTTCATATTCTCATACACAATCATGCATACTACTACTACATAACACACACACACATATATATATATATATATATATATATATATGTATCATGTAGTATACTGTATATGTATATCCAGTGAAACAGACACATACAAAAAGAGATCAACTCGTGCTCCTCGTGCTCGGCTACGTTTTAGATACAGCTACCTTCCGGCGGTGCTACTCCCACGCGATTTACATATCATTGCCGCTCTTACCTCTCTCTCTCTCTCTCTCTCTCTCATACTTTATTTCTTTATTTCTGTTTTTCTCTTTCAACCACCTCTTGACACAACCCCTCTCGCAAACGTTGCTCGTTTCTTTCTTGCGCTTATCCACCATTGCATGAAGAAAACTTGACTCCAACTCTCACGAAACTCTGTAAAAACCCCGTACGAGTTGAAATTTTCTTACTTGCGGCGATCGAAACGATCGATAGATGGATAGATAGATTGATCTCGATCCTATCTATCTTTCTATCTATCCTTCTATCTTTCCTTATTTTTTCTTTTCTTCCTTTCTTATTTTCTGCTTCGAGACGTATGCTAATTTCGAACATCCAGAAGGAAGAAACTGCAGGAGTCCACATTTTACTTTTCGCAATAAAGAAGAAAGAGAAAGAGGAAAAGATATTCTCGTCCTGTTGAATGACACTTGACTTTTTCGATCGCAACGAAAAATTTCTTTCAATATTGGAAAACATTCTTCTATTTTATTGTCGAACTAGATCTCGAATTAGTTTAAAGAAAACAATAAATATTTGTATTATTTTACGATTATTATCATTATTATTATTATGTTAATATATGTGGGACGAACGCCTCCATGCCAAACTTGATAAGCATTCGTGGAAGGGAACTGGTCGGTGGGCCCTGGATAGCTCAATTGGTTAAAGAGCAGTCGCCCGGAAAGCGAAAGATCCGTGGTTCGAGTCCCGGTCCAGTCAGTCCAGCGGTCCAGTTTTTTTTCACGAATCTTACATATATCACATTGATAATTAAAAATAATGAGAGAGTAAGAGAGATAGAAAAGGAAAGAGAAAAAAAAAGGATTAAATAATATTAAAAATTATATCTCCTTGATAAGCGAGTAATACTGTATGTAGATCTCTTTGAGAGAACACGGGGATGGAATTTTTGCGATTCTACGTAGGTAGGTGTATTCTGTGTATCTATTCGTTTCATGAATATATATATATATATATATATATATATATATATATATATATATATATATATACATAATATATTTACTAAGTATGTCGGTCGTCACATTGAGGAAAAAATCTTTTCACTTTGTAGTATGTTGAAATAGATAGGATATGCATTTACATAACGTCGTTATTTTACTGTACCGTAAACGTGTTTTCGTGTAATTTCGAGTTAGAAACGAATAATCGGCGACGATTCTATTGCGCTCTAGTTAATCTACACGAATAAAGAAAAATCCTATACGTTCTTTGAATATATAAAATATCGAATGAATTGAAAAATAAATTCTAAGAGAAATACACTTCAAAAACAAATATGGTTGCATGCTGGTTCCTAAAATAATGATAAAGAAATATAAAAATAAAAAAAAGTTCCGTGATAGTTAATAAATAATTTTACAATAATTCTTGTTGTAATTACAATAATAATAATGTAATGACTATAGTATAATATTACAATAATGATAATAGTGTCAATAGTAATACGATGACAATAGTATAATATGATAATAGGATAATCACATAAAAACGATGCTGATGATGATGATGATGATATGATTATAATAATATGATAATAAAATAATAACAATAATAATAATACACATGATGGTATTCTTAATGATAGTGGTAGTAATAGAAAGAAAAAAAATAATATGGAATAGAATGTAACAAAGAGAAAAAAAAAAAGAAAAATTGGAGAAGAAAAAAAAATGAAGGGATAGAAAAAAGGGCGTGACGCGTCGTTACCTATCTTCATCGCAATAGAAACGGCTGCTGCTGCTGCTGCTGCTACTACTACTGCTGCAAACCACCCCCTATTTTTTTTCTTTTTTTTCTTCTATTTTTTATTTCTTTTTTTTTGTATTTTTTCTTCTTTCTTCTTCAAGCAATACCGTGAAAAGTTTCTTCTCGCACTCTTTCGAAACGCGACCAGGCGTACCGAGTTTTCCTCCTCTCATCGATATGCCGAGGCAATCGTCCTCGCGTTCGATCGCACCCACCCCTTTTCCCACCTACCTCTTTCTCTCTCTTTCTGTCTACCAACTACCCTCTTCCAATCCTCCCACTCCCTCCTTCTTTCCAACCACCGCTGATTTTTCTTCGTCTCTTCTTGCTACTACTCATACAACTGCACAGAGTGCTGCATACTCGTGCTGAATATTATTTTTCTGTATTTGGATGTGTGTGTGTGTTTGTGTGTGTAGTAGCAGTAGTAGCAGCGTATACGAACATGAACGAAATTTACAAAAGACGCCAAATTCTTTGCCCTCTTTTTCTTTTTTTCTTTTTATTACCTAAACCTACAATTTTATACTTTTCTCTTTAATTTTCTTTTTTTCTTTTTTTCTCATTCAATAAGTTCGTACGTTTATTTTCCCTTATAAATTTCATTTCAATTTTGTCTTTTACTGTAAAACGAGAATTTTCTCAAAGAGAGAATGATTGTACCGTATAAGGGAGGGTGGAGGAGGTGCTTATATTCAATTACCTATTAAATTATGAGAGGAAATAATATTAAATTAAAATAAATGTAAAAACGTTATAATATATGATACACATGTGGCGGTAATATAAATTAGATTAATAATTAATTTATTTCCTAATTAAACAAAATTATCTTTCTCTATAATTATTCCTATACGCATGGTTATACATGAAAAAATAAATGGGGTGGAAAAAAATTAAAAAAAAAACACAATTTTCAGTCGTTTTACATACCATCTTTTATCAAAGAAATTCTTACCAAAAGAATACCACCGCCACCACCACTAACCACTACCACCTGACTAGCTCGTCCTTTACCTCGCCTTTTTTTCCCCTCTTCCGATTTCACAAAGAGGCGAGGCAGCTCTTAAGTAAAGGGAAACATTAATCTAAGCAACGTATCTCGTGGGTGGTTCATCGATGATGGCGTCGACTAAAAATGAAAAAAAGGAAAGGAAAACAATCTTTTTTCATTTTTTTATTTTACCTTGACTTCTCAAAATATAGACCCCCTTTTAAAAACCTATAGTTACAAAAAAAAAAAATAACAAAAAAATATATAATTCCTTTATAGAAGAATACTTAAAAAATAACAAATATGTGCATAAGAATATCAAAATCTTCATTAACATTTTCTTGTCTCTCTTTTTTTCTTTTTTTAAATTCACACGAATTTGACAAAAATCTTTTTTCATTTTTTTCAGGTGAGTAGGTATTCTATGCATCCTAACAGGGACAATGGGCTAACAATAGTGTCGGTAAGTAGTTCACCAGCTCATCTATTGTAACTGTATTGTACCTAATATACTATTGTATATATCCTCCTTCCTTTCTCCCTCTCCTCAGTCCCCTTTTTTCTCTCTTACTGTCTCGTACACAGAGATTCTCACTAAAATGAATTACATTGGTCTTGAGAGAGAGAAGGGCCTGAAAGATGGCGAGAAGAGATCCATGAGAAAAGGGTACCAGATTTATCGGCTACTTTATTTCATGTCCATTGTCGTATTCGCATCGTAGAACGTTGAGGAATTACTTAGATAGGTCGATGGACGAGAAAGACTACTCTCTTCCCGGTCTGGTCTTAACCTTCGGAATCGGCATCTTTGGTGAATCCCTTGAGAGATGCTTTCTCTCTTTCCCATCGAATAGGAAAGCGTTCGACTTTCGGGAAGAGATACGAAGCTAGCAAGAGGAAGAAGAAGAAGTAGAAGAAAAAGAAGTAGAAGTAGAAGAAGTCGAAGTCGAAGAAGAAGAAGAAGACCCATGCTGTTGGGTATAAAGATCGATCGAATTTAAAGCGATATCGTGTCGGACCACCCGTCGTTGTTAAACGCGACTTTCAACCTATCGAGGAGTTTCTCTCTCAGCTTTTCAATTTCTTTAAGAGCTGTGGGACCTTATCCTTTGATACGATTTAAACGTTCATTCCATTCTAATTCCACAATATTTTGTTTAGATTCTTCTTCTTTATATTGTATCTGCTGAGAAACACGTTAGAAATTTGTTTTAATACTTTAGATTAAGATAGAATTAACGTGTTACTTTTATTTTATTATCCTTTAGTACGTTTTTTATTTCCTTTTAATTTGAGGAGAACAAGAACTAACACCGAAGGTCCTTGTAATTTCTGTACAAACCACCAACACGAAACTTCCTTCTATCGAACGAACGAATGAACGTTCTGGGCCCCTGAACAAACGAAGAACTCTGTTCATGCGGTCTCGAGTCGGGATTCGATGTGTATGGTCTAAAGGGAGCTTGTAAATGTCTTGCATAGAGCGACAGAGAGAAAGATAGATAGATAGATAGATAGATAGATAGATAGATAGATAGAGAGAGAGAGAGAGAGAGAGACAGATAAGGGTAAAGGGTGAAGAGAACCGATCCAAGCGGCAACGGTGCTCGAAGGCTGAGCTTGTGTCGGCAGCCAAGCAAGCTCGCGTGTCTAGACCGGAAGTGGTTTTCGTGCTAGGCGTGGCTCCTTGATATACAACCCCTTCTATCTCACGCAGCTACGGACTTCTATGGTTTGGTATGTAGGCGAGCATATATACGGGGTGTCCAATAATCAATCCCACTCATTCTGATTATATCAAAATATGATGAAAAATATTCATAATAAACACGTATTTCCAATAATATCGAATGAACTATTTAACAGACAATATCATCAAAGTAAATCATATTATAATCTTAAGAAAAGAATCGAACAGGTCGAAAGAGTAATTTCATTGGAACGTGTTGTCCAGCGACTCGGTATGCAGCAACGTTAACATATAGCCTCTTGCTTGGATCCAAGGATATTGGCAATGCGTTAGTGCGCATGTTGCAGCTGCGACTATGTTCCAATATCCTTGGACACCGCTCGTATGGTCTTAGCTGAACTGTTGCCTCGGTACACGTCCGTTCGTTATTGCTCGATCCCTGAGATCCCAAGAGGCTTTACCGTGCCACAACGTTTTGAGATCTTTGGATACCTTCTAGAGAACCCAGTGAAGCAGATCGGGAGAGAGAGAAAGATAGATAGATAGAGGGAGGGAAGGATACTGAAAGACCACCTCGAATACGTACTTGAGATTCCCAAATTGGCCGTGGACTAGCAACTTCGACTACCTATCTCTCTAGGACCTTCCATGCTCTACCTCTTCAATACCATGGAAGCGTTGCTCTAAAGCTGTCGTGTAATTTGCCACACTCACCCCCCTTTCAATCTACCATATATATATATATATATATATATATATATATAAGTGAGAGAGATGGATAAAGGGAAGGAGAGAAAGACAGAGAGAGTGTGTGTGTGTGAGAGAGAGAGAGAGAGTGAGTTATAGTACTTGTACATTCCAGAGTGATAGTCAAGCGTTATAGAACTCGACTGTAGTACCGAATCGATCGCAAGCAAATCCCTAACTCTCAATGATCTTGTTCAATGACGATGATATTGCTGGCACCCATATGGGAACATTGTAACTGTACGTCGAAGACGACTATTATAACGACGACGACAACGCTTGCGAAGACGATGCTCTGCAAGTCATTGCCAACCGCGAATCACGTTAATATCCACCAGTTTCATCCCCTCTAGCTACCTCCCCTTCTCTTACACTTCTTTTCCATCCCCTCGAGAAACCTAGGAGCACAGATTTATGGGGCAATTCATAGGATAATGGCGCGTCCAAGTACGCTTCTCGACAATGCCTTTGCCCATTTCAACGGCAAACAAAAAATCCTTGCTTTACGACCCCAATTTTTTTGTTCTTTTCTTTTGCTTGTATATTACTTTTTCCTTTTCTTACACACTCTTTCTTTGCTGTAAGGCAAATTACGATATTTATTAATTTTTAATTGAGTTCATTAGGAACGAATTTTGGAGAAGTATTTATCTTTCATATTAGAAATATCAATAAGACTCATGTACGTTTAAAGTAATTGTCGAAGTCTTTATCTCTGATGTTTTGTATTTAAAAAGTAAATGGTACCAAAGATAAGGAAGTGTAGCAAAAACATACAATATCAGCGTTGATATTATTACGCGTCTAAATTTTGACTTTAAATTCGTTAAAATATTCAAAATCTTCCTATTACAATATTTGAGTTTATACAAATATAAGAACAGGAATAACGAAATACAAATAATATTGATATTAGTTGGAAAAGAAGATTGTGTGTATAAGGATTCAAAGGTCCCTAGCGTGTTTCAGAGTTATAAGCACGTTTAGCAACGCTCTAACCGATCCTAGTAGGAGCCACAGGAAAACTAGGACGAAGCCAGTAGTTGTTAGTAGTAGCAATAGTAGTAGTGATAGTATTAATAGTAGTAGTAGCGATGATGATAGTGGTGATGGTGGTGGTGGTGGTGGTGGTGGTGGTGGTGGTTCCAACAACGAGAGGAAAGCTTTCTCTTGGCCAACGTTGACACCAAGCTCGACGCCGATCCCGACACCGCCGATGGGAGGCAGCAACATCACCGCCAACGAGATTACATTACTTAAGGTTACCTACTTTGTGGTTCGCTGAAATGCACTCAAACTAATTTGCCTCCTCTGACACGCCTCCTTCGTCTTCTTAACGTCGCTCACCCAACGCACGTCTACTTGTTCTCTACTTTTCTTTGTCTTTATTCTTTTCTCTTTGTGTGTGTGTTTTTTCTTCCTTTTTTTTTTTTTTTTTTTACCCCAAACCCCTTCTCGTTCCTCCTATTTTCTCTTTTTTTCTTTTCCTTTTTTTTTCAATTTAATTCCTTTGAAGAGGTAATTTGCCGTCTATCTAACTTCGCTTATACCTCACTATGTCGAAGACACGTCTTCAGTAAACTCGCTTAACTTCAATCGTTTGAACTAAAATTATGTCTCTCTCTCTTTCTTTTTCTCCCTCTTCCTCTTTTTGCGATGAAACGACGAGACGTTGAAAAGTATTTTTATCTTTTTTTACTTATTTTAAAAATCTTTCCTTCGACGATGCCGCATTTACTAATGACGAATTTCCAATAAAGAATGTTTTCATATATATAGATAATATATTTATATGCTCGGCAAACGTCTGACACGGCCATTATTACTAAATTTTAGTATCGGTCGATAAATATGCATATACAGTGACTCACTAAGTATGCATATTCTGTGACTCACACAGAAATATTGGTACCTGTTTCTAGTGTCAATTTGAAATTATCGATATTTTCTTTTAATGCTAAACTTCATTATTTTTATAAACAAAAATCTATTTTAGAATTATTCAACTTTCCAATTGATATAAATTTGATTTTATAAGAACAATCTTAATGAATTGATAAATATAATTTTATTCGTATGATTAAAATAAATAATTTCATTTATAAAGTATGTCCATCTACGTCACATATAATATTATTACAATCATTATTTTCCTAAATAATACTTTGCATTATTTTGTTAATAATATCTTTGAAACGATTAAGCATATTCTGATGAAAATAATTGTTTTATCATTTATATGCTAAATTTTTCTTCTTTTATAATAAAATACTGCAATAAAATTTATTTTATATCCAATTTACAAAGCTTATATAATAATTCTAAATATATTTCTCTGTATAAGAATTTGTAAATATTGTATTATAAGAAAATATTGATTGTGTTTTAAATTGACAGTAGTTGTACGAATACTCATGTGACTTACTGTCTGACCAATATTTCTCTCTCTCTCTCTCTCTCTCTCTTTCTTTTTTCTCTATATTTCTATTTATAAAATAAAATAAAAAAATAAAAAAAACAAAGAAGAAAAAAACTAAATATCAATATTTCGTTAAAATCTTTACTATCATCGATGTTAGTTTCCTCAGAGAATATACAAGCCAAGTCTCAAGAGTTAAGTCATAAAATATTCCTCGTCGTTATACATTAAATACACGTACACGTAGATATACATGTATTGTATTCGTTGCAATTACATTTTCATCGTCTTTTCGACAAACTAAGACACTGTCCGTGCCTACCTGTGTGTGTATATGTATGTCTTGATTATTAACCGTTATTAATCCTCCGTGCTAATGAAACGTAGCAGGATGATGAAATTTAATTAAAAGTAATATTTAGGTCGAGTCAGTGTTTCAGCAGCTCTAACAAAAGACGACGGATTAGAATATTGCGTTTCACCTGCTCGACACTTCCTCTTCATTTTACCTTTTCCCTTCTTTATCTTTTTCGTTCTTGTCCGTTGTCTAGCCAATAGAACCTTCTCTGAGTCTTTTAATTATCTTCCTTCTATGAGAGTACAAAAAAAAAAGAAAGAAAAATTTGTCTCGAGATGAAAAAGGAAAATGTCTAAGATTATTAGTTCGTAAAAAAATTTAGGATCTACTTGACCCTTTTTGATGGGACACACTCGTCAACTTTTAGAACCTCCGAGGGTACTTTCTTCTTTTTTCTTATTTTCTTCTTTTTTCCTTTACTTCTTTTCTCGTGAGAAAAAAAGAAAGAACAAATTCACCGATTTATCGCAGACTAACATTTGTGTAGACAAAAGTTTCATTACTCATAACGCTCAAGTTACGTTCTGGTATTTCTGGTTAGTCGAGTGTGAAGGTAAAGGGATTTAATATCGGTACATTGTGTACTAACTTGGAAATTGATCTTGCTATTTTCCTCTAGAAATCTAACATCAATATCTTAGAGAAAAAGTTCTTCCTATGGAAGGAAGTTCAATTTACGTTTTACCTTTAAATATACACGTGTAATGGTACGAGAATCGATTAAACAATTCTGAAACAATCAATACTTTGAAAAATAAAAATGGGTTTGATTAAAAGAAAAAATTATTTTCATGTTAGGCTCAAGACTTTTCAATTCAGTATTTCTATATATTATTTTATTATTCAAAATTAACGAGTATAAGTAATTTGTTTAAAAAATTGCGTAATATTTAGATCAAAATATATTAGTAAATTATTTTCGGTGAAAGATCTTAAAAGTATCGTCCTTTCAAAAATTCAGAATATTTGGAAAAATTTGATTAACCATTTTAGAAATAAGAAATGAAATGCTTAGAATCGTCTCGTGTATTCGTAAAAATAAAAAGTTTTCAGGCTATGTCAATAAATAAAAGTTAATTTGACCTATAAAAGAAAAAAAATGTTTTCTATAATTAGACTAAATAACTTTTCAATCCACCCGCGTATGTATTATTTAATTATTAAAAATGAACACAAGTATAATATTATAATATAAAAATATCGTATAATAATGAAGTATGAAATAAAAAAAAACTAGATGAATTACCGATTAAGTTAAAAGTATATTATTAGTAAATTGTTGTCGGTGAAGGATCTTAAAAGTTACGTGTTTTAAAGTATTCAAAATGTCTGGAAAAATTTCATTATCCACGTTAAAAATGAGAAATGAGATGCCTTGGATCGTACACGTATATTCATAATTATATTTCGTGATTATGGTTATAACAACATAATGTGCGATATGAAAAATGTCTGGTATGTGTATAAAAAGGAAGTAATAAACAATGTTAGAAATTCTTAGAAAAAAGAAAAATAAATGAGAGAGAAAGAGTAAATGTTGAAGTGAAGGAACTAATACACCTTGCGAGATATATCGAAAATTATCTTCGATGCTTTCGTGCATCGTACTACTTACGGTCGAGTAAACCGATTATCTTAATCTGATGTTAGATAATGCGATCTTTTCTTAAGGCACGCGATTCAAATATTAAGCAACGAAGTCGATCGCACTAGTCGATCTTAAAGTTTTATTTTTAAACTTTTACAAAGACACCCTGAAAACTCCAAAGATACGACCTAAACGTGCACACGTTCTCTTTCTTTCTATAACAAATGGTTGGTAAGTATGTAAGAATTATATGAAATAGTTATTTTAGTCTGGAATGCGGAAGTGTGACAAGATTAGAATATTCTTAAATATCGATGTTGAATTCGTATACATCTATATATATATATTTTTTTTGTGAATACGTAAAATTTCATTACAAATTCATAATTATTTTATCAAATTAAATTTAAAGAATTCATACTACTAATTAATTTATATAGCTTCCATTTGGTCTCGTAAGATAATATTATTTGAATTTTTTTCTTATTTACGACAGTTTAACGCAATCGATGTTTATTTGTCATGCACGTGTATACAAATTCTTTATTTGATTGGATATAATTAAAAGGGTCTATCGTACAAACTAATTTAATACGCACACATTTTCTATTGATTAATAATTATTTGAATGTATCTTACATTCAATGTAATGTTAATGCAATCGATGCTCATTATTTCACTTATATGTGTGCAAAAAATTCTTTTTTCGTGACTTAAAATCTCGTAAAAAATATAATAAATATTTTATTAAATTAAATTTAAAAGCAAGCTCATACAAACTAATTTAACCTACACAAGTACACGTACGTCGGTAAATTGACGAATTTATCTTATTAACCAAAAAGTTATTTGATTAAAATGAAAAAAGAAATAGATCTTGTTTATCCCACATACGCGTTTATTAATTAACAAAGTTTTCTATCTTTCTATACACATCTCTCATTCTTTCTTTCTTTCTTTTACGATAAATCGTAAATCCAACCTCACTTGGTAGCGTACAAAAATTACATTATACTTTCAATTCGCTTAAACAATTACATTCACTATTCTTCCTTTTCCCTTTTGTATCACATTCCCACGAATGCAAGGATAAAATGTTTCTTTTTCTCCAAAAATTCGTTTGCCTCTCTCCACGTAATCGCATTTTAACGAAAGAGAAAAAGAAAGAAAGAAAAAGAAAAGAGAGAAGAGTAGGGTGATTTTTCGTCGACTACACTAACTCGTCTAGGCAACGATTTTTCCATAAAAAAGCAAAAAAGCAAAAAAAAAAGGAAGAAGAAAAAAGGAAAAAGAGAACGAACCAACCCTTCACCCTCTTCACCCCTTGGAATGAACGATGCAATTTGTCGTAGCAAAAGCACGCACTATGTAGAAAGTGGTATATCCCTCTACTTGCCAGACTTCCCTCAGTCTCTGACCACCATAGAAGCTCGCGTCCCACAAAAGGGATTTAACGACAAAACCCGGATTTACTGGGCGCGATTCTCCCGAGGCGTAAGTACTCGGAAAGTCATAAGATAGTTTATACACCATGCCGTTACTCCTGGACTTAACTTTTATATACACACACAAAGATTATCGCCTGAGATTTACGTAACACTTTTTCCCATTCACTCGTTCCACTACTCAAAAAAGCACTATCTAAAAAGTATTGATTAAAAAATACATATTATTTTTATTTGTTTGTTTCCTTCCTCTCCTTTTCACAAATATTCGTCGTGTCGATCAATTTATTTATATCAAATATATATAAGTCGTTAAATTCGAATAATATTTAAAATCGTTATAAATATTATTTAATTCCATTGAAACGTGAATGGTAATTCGAATTATTTCACACTAGTTCAAATATGGTCAAATGGAAATACAGTGGTCCCATTGATTTATCAAACATCCACCGTTATTCCTTTATGTTCAAAAAATATATTTTATAAATATTCTAATTAAAAACAAAAAAAAGAGAGAGAACAAGAGACAGAGAAAGAGAGTAATGTAAATTGTATAAAAGAAAAAGAGAAAAGAAAAAAAAGAAAAAGAAAATAAAGTGTACTTAAACGATCGATAGAGAGAGCCAACGGCCAACGTCATAGAATCGAAGTAAAAGCCGATGACAGTCGATGACGAGTAGTATTAGTAGAGAATGGGTGGGGTCTGTGTTAAAGAACGTATCGACGGTTGTTCTAAGAATAAGGTCACTACCACAGTCACGTTGCTCTCAACGTTGTTTGCATTTCCGTAAATACCGCACTCAAAAGGGGCGTCGATGATCTCGAGCTCTTTTCTCTTACTCTCTTTCTCTTTTTCTTTCTCTCTCTTTTTTTTTATACACATATACACATACACGTACACACAATGGTTAAATATTTAACATCGTCGACACTGAATTTTCAATCCTTTTTCCATATCCCAATAGACATCCTTACAAAAAAAAAAAAAATAAAATAAAATAAAAACTAAAGTAAATAGTACGGATCGTAAAAGTAAGAATAACATTTGTAGACAAAATTGTAGATAGTCAGAAGAAATCAGCTTTGATGATGATGATGTTTGAGGATATTCGGGGGTAGAAGTCTAATGTCAACTACAGCTGGTTGAAGGGGACCAAATGCGTCAACCATGCAGTATATTTGACCCGTGTTCAACCAGCTAAGCTTAACATTACGTGAATCCCGTTATTCCTCTTCTTCAGTTTTCCCATTTCTTCGGTTTCTTCTATTTTCTATTTCCTTTTTCTTTGTTTCTTTCTTTATTTCTGTTGTCATTGCTAGTTTCCTATTAGATTGGTGGTTGAACGTTGATATCGTAGAAATAGAACGAGAGACACACTGTTGTAGAGTCACTGGCGTCATGTGTCCCTAACGAATTTGACCAAGCGTAAACGTCGGACGCAGAAACATCGTCGTCTTCTTCGTCGTCGTCGTCGTCGTGATCATCGTGGTAGTTGTGTCGTCTGGCTGATTCTGCTAGTGACATTTCATGTTCCACGATCCGTGATAGTTCGCTTGCTTGGATGAACGATGCCTCAGTCCTAGTGGCGTGGTTAATTACCACCCTGTACACCTGAACGCTCTCCCCATCTATCTATCTATGTATCTAATTATGTATCTTATTTTTCCTTCGGCTGTTCTACGTTTGCTCCTGTCAGCGTGAAATCGTTAGAGATCGTTTTTGACGTTCAATCAATGACACGCAATTTTCCCTAGTATCGTTTCCATCTATTTCAACTTTCTAAAGTTTTCCAATCTGAATGAAAGGAAGGAGCGAACGTTCTAACGAGTTTAGACGAGTGACAAAGATAGATAGATGGAGAATGAGAAAGATAAAGAAAGAAAGAAAGAAAGGAAGAAAGATAAAAAGAGAGAGAGAGATTTGAGCTTGAAGGCAAGTCTATCGGGTCGGCCATTGAAGGTGTCATTGTGCGAAAGCGGGGTTATTGGCAGGAAGAGGGGCATTAAGGTGGTAACAATGGAGCCGGAGGCCGATGCCTCTAACTTCCTCTTGGCATTCCCCGAATCTTCTCTTCTCTCTCTCTCTTTTTCTCTCTATTAACGTTTCATCTTTAGAAAAGACAAGATCCCGTCGAATATTCAAATACTCGAATACCTTTCACCCTTATAGAAAGCTTATAGAAAGATCTCGCGATGTTTTTCGCTTGGAATTTATGATATATCGCGCGAGGATTCCTCTTCCAAAGAGATATTTCTAAAAGAAAATAAAAAAAAAAGAGAAAGAGAAAATGAGATAAAGAGCGAGTATGTGTAGTACTGTGCTCTCTCTCTCGGTTACTTTTGCTCGTATGGTAAACTATTCTCGGCGCGGCGTGATGCGCGAGTAACACGAGACGCGTGTGTTTAAATTTATCCTACACGACCGGTGAAGAGACAGACTCCGCCGTTGTACGTTCTCCCGCGGAGAGTCGATACGATTATGGTCGAAGAAATAAAGAAAATCAAATTTAAACAGACACAAAGACAGAGAAATAGGGAGAAAGAGAGAAAGAGGAGAAACAAACAAAAAAGTCAAAGTCCAAAAAGTATTACAAAATTTCAAAGAACGTACTTTTGAACGTTCGAAATGACAAATGAAAGTTTTTGAATATATTATTGAGATAGGGTTTAAAAATTATTTGTATAGGATCGTTCCTTTAATGACCACCCTTATTCCTTTTAACCCATTTCGTTGTCATACCTCGATGTAGGAATATCTTCTTAGGAAGAAATCAGCCTTGTTCTTGATCTCGTTGGAAAGCACTTTCGTTGTAACACTCACTTTCAATATACCGGACACATCATCATTATCATCATTATCATTATCATCATTATCTGATTATCATGATCATCGTCAAATTGCACTGTCTTTTTCTTTATTTCCCCATTTCAATTACTTAATTCTTTCTTTTTTTTCCCCCTCATCTACGAAATATCAAAGTTAGAGTTACTTTTCTTATAAGGCGGTGCAACACACCATGAAAAAAAGGATATCATCATTTTCCGCACAGAGTACACTTTAGCGCGAAGCGACGAGGCCGATTCGTGCTTTCTCACTGCGAATACGAATAACCGTCGCGAGGACCGAGCCTCTCTCTCTTTATCTCTCTTTTCGTTTCGTTCTCTTGGTACTCGACAAGATTCTGCCAAACCGTGGTGTCCCGGGGATATTTTTAGGAATATTTGTGCGCGAGCGAACATCGTCGTTTAGTTTTCGGCATATCTTCTTCTCTCTCTCTCTTTCTCTTTATTTCTTTTCGAAAGAACATCGAATGGACTAAATTCTCCTCCCCCATTCTCTTTCTATCTTTTTCTCCCACATCTTTCAAGATCACGTTCAAGGTATTTGGATAGATTCAACGTTTGGATCTATCCAGTGTCTTTTCTTAACGACTTTGACCTTTCTAAAAAAAACGAACAAGAAAATCGAGGTTATCGACATTGACCGATACGAAGAAAGAAGAAGTTAGGAATAAGAATGTATTAGAAAATCTGAGAAAAAGGAAAACTTGAAATGAAAAATCTCATATAAATATATATTCTCGTTGATCTATTTCTTTCTTTCTTTCTTTCTTTCTTTCTTTTGTAACAAAAATGACTCGCGTCGAGAACACTTGGACTCTCGAATTCGTCTTTCCGACGAGTGGCTACGTTCCTTCCTCGCTTCGACGATATTTTTGTCGTCCTCGTCGTCGCCGTCGTTGTCGTCTTCGTCGACGACGAGAGATCGAGATATAAAAAGAGGAAGAGTGAAGAGGGAGGAATAGGGAGGGTGTGGGTATCCAAAGTGCTCGGCCTATATCCGGAATAACTTCTTCTTCTTCTTTTACTTTGTCTTTTTCTTCTTATTATTCTGATTTTTTTCTGTACGAATTTTGACTCAATTTTCCGCGATTCACATTTCTATTTCACACTCGAAGAAATTTTTCCAATTCGATGATTCCCATCATTTCCGATATTATCGGTGACAAAAAGAAAACAAGAAAAGTAATACAAATACGCGTACGATTTTGATTATCAGCGAAAACGATCGAAATATTTCGATAATAAATTTATTTAATTATTTAATAGAGAGAGAGAGAGAGATAGAGAGAGATAGAGAAAGATAGAGAAAGAAGAAGAAGTTTAATATTTCGAGCTTTTAGTTGACCGTTAGACACGTTCCAAAGTACTGCGGATAGGATTGTCTAAAAATAGATCTTCCAAGATTAGAACTACAGCCGAAATCGTAGCGCTAATTCGAACGATTCGCCCGTCACCTTCGACCCTGAACGCTATAACATACCGGTAACTCTTATTTAACAAATTTTAACTTCCAACACAATTTAACTCGTTTAATTATCGAAAAGGAAACTTCGTTAATGATTCCTCTCGTAATGGTTCGTATCATTAGAAACGTATTTGGTCTAATCGAATGAAATAAGATTGATGTGTAATAGTTAGGAAACAATTGTTAAACGTACGAAATAGTTTTCGAGATTATAGGAAATAAACCGCATCGCGTGATAACACGATCGTTTTCTGACCAATTTCTCCGATAACCACGCGCGTAAATTGAATCTCTCTCTCTCTCTCTCTTTTTCTCTTGTAAAATGAGAAAAAGAGAGAAAAAAAAAAGAAGACAAATAGTCGTTTCTATTTTCCGCCGCTCAGCAACATCGAACAAGAAGACTCGTTCGAGATTGGTGCGCTTGCCAAAGTCTCTCTCTCTCTCTCTCTCTCTCTCTCTCTCTCGTTTTCGGATTCTAAGAGCCAAGAGAAAAATAAGAGAAAAAAAAGATGAAGATAAAGTGGATGAGATGAAAAAAAAAGTTGAATAAAAAATAGAAATAACGTTGGAAAGATGATATAACGAAGAAACGTGGGAAAGAGGAATGTTAAGTTCGTCGTCGTAGTAAACGTGCACGCGTCAAACGTTCGCACGTGTCTGTCTATTGTCGTGTTATGTTAGTTGAAATAATGACAACGAAAACGAGGCCCTTTTTTTCTCCTGTGCTTGAATTTCTGTCGATCCCTTCCTCGAAAACTTGGAGACAGATTGTAGGTCTGATCGAACCGGCGCACCCTTAACGGTCGCACCCCTTTAAGACGTCTCGAGGCCCGCCCTTAAGTCTCCGACACTTGGCGTCTATTACTTCCTTTTTTTCTCTTTTTTTTCTTTTTTTTTCTTTTTTCTTTTTTCTTACTCTTCGTGGTCTTTCGTAATATAAGATTGCTCATTTTATTTCTATTTGATCGAAATTATTAATAGAAATAAACAAAGTAATAATTACAATAAAAAGAAGAATAAGAAGAAGAGAAAAAAGAACAAAAAAGAAGGAGAACTTTACGAAGAAACGGAATACTTTGTTTTCTATAATCACTATTTTGCAAATTTACCAACCCCAACAAATTCTTTTCAGAATTTATTCGTCTGTTGAAATATAAACGAGAATAAATAATTCGTATGTGAAGTACTATAAAACGAAATATGAATAAAAAGAAAAGAAGAAGTTTAAAGTCTATCTCTTTTCTTTCCTGTCTTGATTTCTTTCTCTTTCTCTCTGCGTCGCGTCGGACCACACGCTACGCCGTGACTACTTGCGCTTCCCTTCTTCCCGTAGACGACGACACCAGTTTGGTGCTTCACTGAGACGCGCGGCGAAAAGGACGCTACGTACGTGCGTAGTTACGCGTCTCTTCTCTTTCTCTCTCTCTCTCTATCTATCTCTCTATTTCCTCCTTTCTCTCCCTTTCTCTCTTTCTTTCTCTCTATCTCTCTATTTCTCTATTTCTCTCACTCTCTCTCTCTCTCTGTATACCGTTCTGGAGTCAAGGGTTGTGGATGTGTTGGAAACGAAAGAGAAACAGAGAGAGGAAGAGACGTTACGAAGGAGAATGAGTAAGAGAAAGACAGAGAGGGGACGATTAGAAAGAGAGAGAAGGAGCGTGCGCACGAGCAACTGAACGAGAGTGAGTGAGTGAGTAAGTGAGTGAGTGTGATAGCGAGCAAATGAAATAGAAGTGTGTGAGAGCGAGAAAGAAAGAGAGAGAGAGAGTGGCTCGAGATAGGTCTGTCCGACCAGAACGTGAACGTACTACTTGGTGGGCGTCCGGGCCCGCACTGTGCAGCCGACGACGGGCGTCGCGACGCTTCCCCGCCCGCATGAGCTGTGGCTCGAGGGTGGGAGCGGCGCCGGCGCCGCGAACCACCAATCCCACCCCTTCCGATCCCTTTGCCCCTCTACACCTACCTCTCCTCTTTCTTCATCCCTCGCCTTCCCTTCTCCAACTCTCGCGTCCCACGCCTGTCACTATGGAAAATATGAATTTAGGTCAGATACCAGCCGCCGTGCCCTAATGAACCTTTAATGTGACCCATTTCTTTTTTTCCTTCCTCCTTCCGTATACTCCCTTTTTCTCTTTCTTTCTTTCTTTCTTTCTTTCTTTCATTCTTTCTTCCTTCTTTTTTTTTCTTCCCTTCTATCTATTTGTCTTTCTCTTTCTCTCTTTTACCACTGGACCAACCAACCAACCAACCAACCAACCAACCAACCAACCAACCAACCAACCAACCAACCAACCACCCCTTCATCGTCTTCCTTGTAAACCCTCCTCCGCCCTTTTTCCGTTCTCCGTCTCCCTTTTTCTCTCTCCCTTTCTCTTCCTCTTTCTCTCCTCCCACTCCCACTTCCTCCCTCCTACCACTGTTCCTCTACTCTCTGCTAGTTCGACCTCGGTCCTCCCTACGCCGCGTACGCCAGCTACGCACGCTTGAAAATTTCTCCCTTTTTTGCAGCACTCGAAAGCAGTCATCCTCGCGTCCCACCTCTGAGCCTTCGAGGGTCGTCGTCACGGACGAGTTTGTTGCCACGATCGGCCGTACCTGTGCCTGCCTGCCTGCCCTCGTTTGCCTATCTGCTAACTTCTTTACTTTCTTTTTTACTTGCTTACTTGCTTGCTTGCTTGCTTGTTTCTTAGCTGCCCACCTGTTTTCTTATTACCGTTGGCTACTTTTTCTTCCACATACTTTGTTATTTTCCTTCGTTACTGCTGATTGGTTTACAATTTTTTGTTCTATGTATTTTAAAACTTGATTACCCGCAAAATAGTTCGAATCGTTGTTCGACATTTATCCGTGACCAATCGCGAAAATAAGCTAACGTACAAACGAGTTAAACAACTGAGGATCGACGG
Source organism: Polistes dominula (assembly GCF_049000335.1). Lineage (NCBI taxonomy): Eukaryota > Metazoa > Arthropoda > Insecta > Hymenoptera > Vespidae > Polistes > Polistes dominula. Next base: position 5,281,478 of record NW_028301116.1, on the reverse strand, counting down.
AAAACATTCGTCTGGAGGATCGACGATCTAAACGCGAGTGTGAATTATGTTCAAAAGAGTAATTATTATTACGATTCGTTCTGTGTATTAATGTTAGATTACATTTTTTTATTTGTATTTATATTTTATTTTGTTTCCTTTCTTTTCTGTTTCTTTTTTTTTCGGAAAGAATCGTTATATCCTTATCACTTATTTCTTAACTTTCGTCGAAAAGTTAGATCCGCGGAGAGTACGCGTTAATCCTTTACTTTTTTTTACTCTCTTTCTCTCTTTTTCTTTTCTTTTTTCTTTTTTCCTCATTCTTCGTCTCTTTTTTCTTTAAAAAAAAAAAAAAAAAAAAAAACAAAGGTTAATCATGAATTTTAAACGATAACGGTGAGCAGCTCTCGACCAAATATTTGACTTAACGCAGAGTATTAAAAATATGAGGGTGAAGGTAATAAAGACGTAATGAGATTTACTACGGTAGTAGTTTCCTCTCTTCCTAACCTCCCACTCGCAAACCCCCCGCCATTCCATCACTCTCTTTCTCTATATTTTTCTCTCTTTCCTTTACCTATACCCCCGTGGCCCGTTTCTGTTACTCTTTCGATTCTGAAAGAAGAAAGTTCGAGTTTTAAACTGGAAAGATAAACAAAAGTATAGCAAAAGAGATTTGAGAGCGGGGAGGGAAGGGAGGGGGTTGAAAGAGGAAAAAAAAGAAGAAAAAATTGTTTCTTCCCGGTTTAATCTAATAATTGTTATACGCATTCACTCGTAATAATGAAAAGGCGCATCTACGTATATGAAAATGTTATGGTTAACGATTGTATGATAATCGAGGTTAGCAAGCTCACGAGTTTGCGCGCGTGCACTACTAATTGAGCTCCAATTAAAAGGCGGAGAAGTGGGTGATCCGTTCGCGGGAAAATTTCTCTCTCTCTTTCTCTCCTTCACTCTCTATCTCTCTTTTCACCGTACGACGAAACTCGGGACCGGACGTCCGTAGTTATCGTATTTTCGTTCGGATGGAAATATAAAGTGCACGCAAGCGAGAGGAAAGGAACCGGATGGTGGAAGCTTCGGGGGTGGTTGGATGAAGAAAGGTGGAAAGCGATACTCGTTAACGAGTCCATAAATAATTGATTCGGAAACTCGCAAACAAAACCAGCTAGCTAACCCACCCCCTATCTCTCTCTTATTCTCTTTCTCTCTCTCTCTTTCTCTCTTTCTTTCTTTCTCGGTTAATGCGGCTTCCAACGTTCTATCTCTCTCATACTTTCTATCTATCTAGCTATCCATCTTTCATCTTTCTTCCACCCGTTTATCCATCTATCCGGTCGTCCATCCTACCCACCACTATCTTCCCTTTCCTTTACTCTTTCTTTTACACTTTACGTCTCCGCAGACACGTCCCTCTCTTTTCAAAGCGGGTTATAAAATCCATTATCTTCGCGATAAATATTAAACTTCTCTTTTCGTTTTCGTTCCTTCGCGTGAAATTGCTCCGTTCGACGCTACGGCACCGGCACCGGCTCCAACTCCGGCTCCAGCTCTGGCTCCAGCTCCGGCTCCAGCTCCGTTAATGGCCTTGTCATCGAATCGAAAGCACCATCAAAAAAGAAGATACCGCCTTGACGGATTATAATTTATTCCATTCTCATTAATTTCTATTCTTTAACAACTAACACATAGATGCATACATTAGATAGATGATACACGATCTATGTTAATCCATAAACGATTAGAAATTTTTTTTTTACATTTCGTGATCGACAAGAATTTTGTTCTTTTTTCTTTCTTTCTCTCTCTCTCTTTTTCTATGTTTTTTTTTTGTTTTTTTTTTCGCAAATCAAAAGAGGTAACAAAACATTCTTCAAGCCCGTTGAACTTGAAAATTTAGCAGTGTATTTTGAAGGGATCGTTCGATCAAAAACCGCTGGACGGAAATTGTTGGCAAAAGTTTAAAGTGACTATCGCGATAATTCGATACTTCCCCAATTGGTTCTTTTATTTTTTTTTATTTTTTTCCCTTCCTTAATTTTTGTAAATAAACGTAATCATTGACTCGAAAACGTTTCATTTTAATAAAATAGAATCTGTGTTACGAGGAAAGGGATCATCATATCGTTTAAGGGAGTCAAAGATGTACACGTGAAACAAACTCGAGCTTAAACTTTACCACCACCATCTTGTTGCTGACGACGTAATACATACGAATCTGTCAACATGCCTTGCGAAGAACAACAAATAAACATACGGCACGTACGAGAAACAAGCTTATGTATGTACGACGATAAGAACCTTGTTAAAATGTTAATCGCTTTTCCCAATTAAATATTTGATACGTTTTAACTTTCATACGAATTGTTTTTCAAACGATAATAATCTCAAAAATATATTTATTTTTTAATTTTTCGTTATTAACTAAGGGTAGATTATTCAATGAATATTGCATTCAAATTTTTTTTTAAACTTTTATAGCCGATTACCTCATTTAATTTGGTTGCGAATTAAACAAAGACTATTGCTTTGTAATACGCTTACAATTTTTTTAATTTTATTCAAAAAAATCTTTTTAAATTATATAAGATTATGTTACCTGTTACGAGAACATATTGAATGCTATAAACAATTTTTTACTTCTTTACAAATTTATAACTGATTATTGGATTAAATTCGGGTACGTATTAAGACAAAATAATACTACGTAATACGCTAAACATTTGAAATTATATTAAACAAATAAATTTGTAAATTGCATTGAATTGGGCTATTACTCACGAACGGTGTTATACAATATTTTTTTATTTTTATCTCTTTCTTTCCCATCGAATCAACGACTTCAACATATTAAAGTTATATAAATGAATTCTGTATAAAACATGCACTATAGTATCTAAGAAAGCATTATACATCGTAAATAACACAAAATAACTGTCCCATTTCTCTTTTTCTCTCTCTCTCTTTCCTTCTCTCATTCCATTAAATGTAAATTCTTTTCTCTCTCTTTTTTTTTTAATTATAAATCTATTATCAAAAGATATGTATGTTTTACGAAGAAAAAGGGAAGAAAATAATAATCGCGTGACACGTAATCGATATAAATACTTACTTACATAGGACAGGATGATACCTTAACGATTTGTCATCGAACGTAGGACATTTATTGCACACTCTGGTGTACATTTATTACATGAAACGAGAGCCAGCGTATCTCTGCCACAACGAGTCTTGCCGAGAGTAATTACGAATCCTCCTATCACCGTTCGCAGCCCGTCCCATTCATTTCGGTCTGCACTACCAGAATGTAAAAGCTTTTCTCTTCGTCTTTCTCATCCTCCTCTTATTCTCTACCTTTCTTTCTTTCTTTCTTTCTTTCCTTCTTTTTTCCTTCTTCTCTTTTTTTTTCTTTTTTTTTTAATGCATCCATGAAATATACATCGGTCGTATTGATAATTATGCTTTCTCTCTCTCTCTCTCTCTCTCTCTCTCTCTCTCTCTCTCTCTCTCTCCGATAAAGCGGTTCCTCTTTTTCCCCTTTTATTTCTTTTTATTATTATTTTTTTTGTGTATTATACTTTTCTTCCTTTCATTAAAAATAAAAAAGGAAAAGGAAAAACTTATACACAGATTTTAACCCTCTTTCTCCTCTTCCTTTTCCTTTCCAACCCTTCCACGGTTTATTTATTTTTTCCCCGCTATTATCCATCTTCTTCTTCTTTTTATTTTCACTTTTATTTTCTCCCCCTCTCCAGTTTATGGTAAAGAGAAAAAGAGAGAGAGAAGTTTTCATCCATGCTGACCCGTTTCTTTCGTACTCCAATTACGGACTTTTTAAAAAAATCGCGTGAAATATGTAATCGATATCTTCTCGCCTTTTATCCCATTTCTTTTTGCTTTTTATTTTAATTCCTCTCTCTCTCTCTCTCTTTCTTTCTCCCTCTTTCTTTTTCTCTTTGTGTTTCTTTGAAATTCGTTACATTTTAATTGATGTATCGAGGTCAAACAAAATAATCTTGTTTGCACTCATCCTCCATCCTCATTTTCCTTCATCTATCTGCCTGCCCATCCAACCCCTCTCTTTCCAACCCCTTTCTCTATGTTCTGTATCTTTCTATTTATTCGTAGGAATCACTTTCAAGTTGACGATGAGACAACTATCCTTTGTGTCTATTTCGATCAAATAGAGCACGCCTCGTTGGTGTCGCGTTATCGAATAATAGATAGTTTGATAGAACCAGTATTCCTTTCAACTATGTATCTCTTTCCTTATCTTATCTTATCTTTCTTCTTCTTCTTCTCCTTTTTCTTTACTTTCTTCTTTTTCTTCTTTTTATACCTTCCCTTTATCTTTCTTTTTTACGCTAATAAAAAGCATACTCTCACTCGTTTTAAATTTAACACCCGTACATCGTGTTCGTTGTCATGGATAGGAAAAGACATTACTCGAATAGCATTTTCTCGAATAACAGTAACCTTCTTTCGTACTTGGTTTCATTCTCAAACGAGATGTATATCTCGCTCTCTCTCTCTCTCTCTCTCTCTTTCCTCGCGTAGTTACGTTTATCTTTATCGATGATCTTTTTATTCGATCTCGTCGTCGACGACGACGACCACGACGACGCGTAAATAAAAAAGAAAAAGAATCGAACGTTCCAATCTGGTATTTTCTTTTTCTTTTTCTTTTTTATTTCTTTTGAAAGTATCGATCGAAATAAAAAGAACGTTGGAAAACGAGAGATTAACGATTTCGAATGGAGAGATAGCTATCGACCCTATAAGGGCTGGCTGACTGGCTGGATCCTCCTTTGGGTCTCTTATCGTAAAAAAGAAAGAGATAGAAATAGATAGATGGAATGAGGAATGAGTGAAAAGGTCTTTGGAGGTTCGGAAACGAGATCGTGATCGTATTCGTAGTAGGTAGGTATGTGGTCTTGGGGCATTTAGTCGGGTTAGCAAAGTCAGTACACGCCCTTAGAAATCAGGTGGGGACGTGTTCCGGGCGGTCCGATAAACGAAGGAGCAGCTTCATAGGTTCACTAGATGAGTGCTTCGCTGACTAGCGTGATTAGCTAAGTGATTGGAACCCCACCTTACTGGTTACGGCCACAACCTTTACCCTTTTCCTAAGACACACTATTTTATGTTCTTACAAATAAATCTGGATATCTTTTCAAACATATAAACATACATTCGTACACATATTTACGTATATATATATATATATATATATATATATATATATATATATATATATATATATATATATATATATATATAGCTCTGTGATATTTTTAATATGGATTTATGATTGATGATACATGTTTTCCACAATCAAATTTTTATTATTGTAATATAATACAATTATTTTCAATTGTTTTGAAATCATAATAAAAAGATTTATTAAATTAGTCTAAAACTTTAAAATATACTAGTCAATAATAAAGGAAAACGAAATATTCGAATGATTTTATTTTTATTATGGTAAATTAATGTTAATTGAAATTAAAAATGGAATATTAAATATTATTAAGGTTCCTTACTATTTTGTTATATTATATTATTATTTTCTATTTAATTTCTACTTTCTAAACGTTACTATTTTTATTTGTTTTATTTATTTGCAAAAATAATACAGTGTTCCATTGCAGAAAACATTTACTCAAACTAAAGACAAAAATTAATTTCGATCGATATTAATCTAAAAATACATTTTGTTCGTAGATAACATCATCTTATAGACATTTGATCACAATCTGTATCTGTAATGTAACATCGAAATTTGTGGATGTCCTTGAATAATTAATGAGATCTTTTTGGCACGTTGAAATATATTTTTACCGTGTGTGGATTTATCGTTAGAAGATAATCCGATATAATCGAGAGCTTTAAACGTTATTAGATTGCATCGAGAGGATAAGGTGCCCAACGAACGTACTATAATAGTATACTATATCTATCAGTAACGAATGGTTAGCAAATTGGTGGAAATATTTCACTTTCGAGAATTAATCACCGTTGTTTTTCAATCTAACGAATAACGAGATACTTTTTTTTCTTTACATATAAAGTACAAAATCAATCCAGGTAAGATAAATTGTTTTTGAGATATAAGCATTTTTGTTTTTGCTTTATTTTCGGTCAACGTAAAATTTGTTTAATATCCAAAAAATAAAGAGAAGAAAATAAAAAACGAATAAGAAGGGGGAAGGTGGGTAGAGGTAAAAGAAACGACGATTATTTTGTAGGGACAGAACGAACCCTTTAGAAATCAATTATCGTTTATCGAAGGAAAATAATCCTCCTTTATTACGAGGTCGTCGTCGTCCTTCGATCTGTCCATTCATCGTCGTGTTGTACACAGGTACATCCCCTTTAGAGTATCGCGTTACGAATCCCCTCACCTTCCCCCCCCCCTTATTCCTCCCTCTACGTTTCCGCGTTGAGTCGGCGCGCAACTCGATAGTCACTTCCTCCCTCCCCCGGTGCAACGTCGTCCGGCACTTTTCCGTTGGCCGATAATGTTGCGAATAAACTTGCCCCTTGTCGCCCGTCATGGAATTGGATCACGCCAACCAAGGGAAGGATAGAAAGAGATATAGACAGAGTGAGCAAGCAAGCAGGTGTATGATTTAGTGTGTGTGTCTGTGTAAAAAAGAGAAAGAGAAGGAAAGAGGGGGATAAAAACGCGTAGAACTCGACTTTTTAAGTGCCATTCAAATCGTAACTGGCCATTTAAAAGGTCATCGATATAGAAAAAAAAGCAAAAAATAAAGTTGACAGATACTTTTGCTATAACTTCTACGACACTTTGGCTATGATGGTCCGTATTCGTCACCGAAGGTTTCGTTGGTTTCTTTTCCTCGTGAGAAAATTAATTAATTCTTTTCTGTTTGTTTTCATTTTATATAAAATTTATAAATTTTTCATTGTTGAAAATAATTTGTTGAGGGAAAATTTTGAATCTCGAATTTTTATTTATACTATTTACAACGAATAAAATTAAATATTAGCAATTCGGATGACGATGCAGCAAAAGTGTCTTCTTTTTAAATAATTTTTTATAAATATATTTATTATACAACATAGAAAACATGGAATGTGGTAATTCTTGATGAGATATAAATAATAAAATAAGATAATGGAGGGTTGAAAAATACGTTACTTTTACAACCAATTTGCACTGATATTATTAATATCAACGTAGAAAAAATAAAGTGTGACAACCCAGGGAGAAGGAAAGGAAAAATGGTAAAATTAGATGGTGAAGGGTTGAAAAATACATTACCTCTAAATCCAATTTTCATATATATCATTTATAATAACAGCAAAAATAAAAATAGTGAGATAATATAACGGAGGGTTGAAAACTATACGTCCTTACAACCAATTACCATTGATATTATTAATGTTGAGAAAAACACAATGTTGATGAACCAAAAATAAATAAAAATTGGTAAAATTAAATAATGGAGGTTCCAAGTTATTTTACTACCAAATCAATTTTTACATTGATATCATTAAAACCATTAACCAAGCGTAAAAGAAAAAAGAAAAATAATAGGGTGACAATTCTAAAAATAACAAAAAAATAAAAAGAGAAAGAACAGACAGGGAATATAGATAAAGGAAAGAGAAATGTTAAAGTTAGATGGTAGGGAGTTGAAAGATACGGTTAATAAAGGGTGAGCCCTTAGTGGCTGGGCTCGGAGGGTGCTGCCTGCCTGCTTGCCTGCCTGGCTGCCTGACTGTGGTCTAATATCAACGCAAATGCGACTGTTTTGTATGCTAATTGACTCATATACATACATATGCTACTCGGGTCGCATCGCTAGGCCACTAAATAGATAGACTCGATGTCGTTGGAGTAAGAGGAAGAGGAAGATGAGGAGGAAGAGGGGAAAAGGATAGAGGGAGGAAGAGGAGTGAGCGTCGTGTGCTTGGTTGGGTTGCGTTGGTAGTACTTGGACTACGCGAAACACGATCTGAGGGATGCAGGAACGAGAAGGCAAGCAAGCAGCCAAGCCATTTGTGTCGGACCGCTTGTAAGCTTCGGTGTCAAGCTCGTCTTCGTGTTTTCGTCAACCTGCTCGACCTGTTTCTACATTACTCTGTCTCTGTCTCTCTCTCTCTCTCTCTCACACACACACACACACACAATCTCTCAACTTTGAACAAACGGCGCGTCATCTTTCTCTCATCCTCATCCTTGTACTCTAACTACTTACTAATCGTTTATCCTTCCTGTTCAAAGGGTACAATTACCGAGACCCCTTGTCGTGTATTATCTCAACACTTCGAGAATGAATTCAACACATTTTCCTTTCGTGCTTTAATATTGTTTCAACGTTAACTGAGATATGTTTTTTTTTGCTTAGTCCAACAATTTCACTATTATTACTAGAAACATCACTTGCGTAAATCTATTATACGTGATTCTTCATTCTAAATAATGGAAATTTCGAAATAGTTTTCTTTTTTTAAATCTTTCCGCGTTGTATTTTTTTTTTTTTTTACTTTTTTTCGTTTAGATGATCTTTTGCTACTACGCGTGCACTTGAAGTGCACGTTGAACGAGTTAAAGTGGGCTCATTCTCTTTCTCGTTTTCTTTATATCGTTTCTCTCTCTTCATTGTGTGTTTAGACAGGGCGACGAAAACTCGTGTGCGAGGGAAACGAGCGTGTCAGCACGAACTCGCCTCATTTTACATCCCAATAAACCGGTATTAGCTGGCGCAATAAATACTCCTCGTGGATTGTTTGCACCGATAAGAGCCTCATTCGTCTCCCGATTAAAGCCGACGTTGCGGCCTTTACCCCTTCTCTCTTAAAACATCCCCTTTTTCCTCTACCCCCTCAACCCCACCCTACTTCACCTATCCTGTCTTTCTCTTTCACACGTATCTGTACACACTTTTGCACGTTTATTTTTTAATCAAATCTATCGAAAAATGCGTTTTATCATTATTACAATCATAATTGTTGATGCAAAATCTAACGAGTTAGTGGATTTTCGGATGAAACGAAATAAAAATGAATGGAAAGTTCTTTGTTTGATTTAAAACTCATCAACTAAGGTTAAACGAGTATTTAACAAACGTCTTCTCTTTAATCTTCTTGAAATACTTGAGGTTTCTAGAGCGAGAATAGGACTTTCGTAAACAACGCTTTCGCGATCTATGAGATCGCTACTTCTTCGAACAATGAGAAAACACGCTTGGACGAGTTCCAAAGACGTTGATTGACTCAAAGGAATCCCAGGCTTTAATTTATGGAGTGCTTCCTGGCTGATCGAAGTTAAGCTTAGAGTAGAGAAAGTAAACGTCCTTTTGTTTAGAACAGAACGATGATTAGGAGAATGGTTTTTTTTTCTATTTATCTACGCACACATTGTGTCTTATTTCATTGATATAAAAAGAAAAGATGAGAAAGAAACTTTTAATTAAAATTAAAATCGCTTCTATTTGTCATTTAAGGACAAATATGTATAATTGTGTCCATAATTATTAAAGTGGTCTAAGTCAAAATTAATAAAAAATGAGTTTATCAGTTATTACGCACTACATTATTATAAACTAAATAAATTCAATGTAATTTTCACGATATTATCAAAAATGAATCATTAGATAATGTTTGTTATTTCAATATTGTGTAGAATTCATATAGTGTTCAAGTATAAATCTTTAAATATCTCGAAACAAGAGATATATGACTTAGACCACTTTCATAATTATGGGCACAATTATATAGTATACCTGAGTTTTATTATTTTAAATATTTTGCTGTTGTTTTCAGTAACTATCTTTCTATACTACAATTAAAATTTACGAAACAACAATCTTTTATTTACGAGCAAATAAATAATTTCTTTATGTTTTATAGTAAAAATAAAATAGACAAAAAAAGGATACTTTCTATTATAATTATCGTTCGGTAATTTCGTATTAAAAACAACAAATCCTAAGCTACATAAAAATACCAGGATTGGATGTTATCAAATTTCGATCGAAAAATCGATATATAACCTTTGATATTTTTTTCTCTATTAAGAAAAAGTATAAATAAAAAAAAAAAATAGCACGAACGATGAATCTCGTAGAGTTGTTCTGAAAGGGAGGAAATATCGTGGTTGCGTTTGCAAAGACGGACGGCTAGGCACTGTCAGCTCGATCCCTTCGAACCCCTGGCCGACGCCTATCCAGCGATGCGCATGCGTTCTTGTTTCTACTATCCCTCTACCCCTTCCTTCTCCTTCCCCAACCCCCTCTTTCTCCCTCACATTCTGGTTCCTCCCAGAAAGCCTGCTGAAACGCACCTCGTGTGTCCCTGAACGCTTTGAGCTCGCCGCAAACGTAAACCCATCCTCTACTACCCCTTCTCCCCTCTCATCCTCTTTCCCCTTAGCAGGGAGCACCACCGTCTCGACCACTACCAACGTTACTCTTCCCCTTCTACTCTTCTTCATCCTTCTCCTTTCAGGACTCTTCTTCTTCTTCGCTTCCTCTTCTTCTTCCTATTCCTATTCCTCCTTCACGTGCACGTTGCAAAACCGACGGACGGATTCGTTTTGTCACCCCAAACAGCAAGACTAAACTAACCCTTCTATCTCTTTCTCTCTCTCTCTCTCTCTCTCTCTCTCTCTCTCTCTCTCCCGTTCCTTTCTCGTATTTTCATTAAGCCAGTGCTGCCTCTTCAGAACGCGAACCCTTTTCCCTCCTACTACCTAACCCCCGAACAGGGTCGTTGATCTCGTTTCGTCACGTCGAGGGGAACCCACTGAAAACAGTTATTTCGTCCGATTCCTACTACCGCGCTTCTCAACTTCCTCTCTTTTACCTTCTATACTCAAACATTAAAGTTAGAAAAAGGATAGGATAAAGAGGAAGATTTAACTTGTTGGATAGCGGTAAAAGATAAAGAGAAGAATAGCGTGTCTTTATTACTCTTCCCTTTTATGGGTTCTTCTCTTTTTTTTTGGTACTTTTTTTTATGAAATATTCTCACACATGGCCCACTTTTTTAAAAGAGCTATCAATGTGTACCCTCATCGGTTGCTTGAAAAATATGTTTTTTTTCAGAGTGGCTAAATCGTTGAACAATTATCCAATTTTTTCGATTTATTGAAAGGTGTTTTACTTTTCGTTCTTCTTGTTAACAGAAAACACCAAGTATATGATCGGAGTACCGTCTTCCTAGAGATTAACCTGTTAAATGAAATTGTTCCTCGATTATTTGTCCTATCTCTTTTTAATCATTTTTTAGTTTACTATGTTTTTTTTTCTTCTTCTTCTACTTTTTTGTTTATTTAAAATTTGGTTTTTCTTGTAGAAGTTAACGTCGTTGGGGATCGATTGAAAGCCGACGTTCGCAGATAACACGCATCGTATTTACAGTTCACAGCACGTTATTCGCTCGCTCATTAGCAATTATCCTTGATTTGGGTGGGTTCCAAAGCCGCGCCTGCGACACGTTCGCTTCGTGTCCGAGCCAGTAAACAGATTAATTGCATCTCCTGTCAAAGGTCGGCGGACCGCGTGCACCGGGAAAGTCTCCCCTTTCGTTGCGCGCTTGTGAGAGATCGAAAACGTCACAAATGCGGGCTAGGTCCTTCTCGAAACGTCGATTTTCATCTCTCTCATTCGTCCTAAAAGATAGACGGACAAGCAAAGAGAAAGAGAGAGAGAGAGAGAGAGAGAGAGAAGACAAAGTTGTCAGTAGATGAGAGTAGACACAGATTGTGGTTGGCCGTACATCGACTATTGAAACGATTGCTTCCACCCGAATTTTCCCTTTTAAACAGACAAAGAGCAACAAAGAATGATTGGGTATGGCTAAGGATTCAAGGGAGAGAGACCAAGTTAGAGTGTTTTTTTACTACACGGAAGACAGTTATTGGTATGTTTTTAGGAGTGTGTCGATGAACACACGTCGATCGGATGTTCATTTTGCCAACCCTCTAGGTAGAAATAAGAGAGAAAAAGAAAAAAGGAAATAAGAAGAAAGAGGGAGTGAGAGAGAGGGCTAAAGTGTAGGAAAAGTAGAAGAGAGAAGAGAAAGGAATAACATAAAAATGTTGGCGACACTCCAAAGAGCTTGCCAACTCTCAAACGACTACTAAATCAAAATACCTAGCCTCGGCGTAGCTGCGGAGCTAAATTTTCTTCCAAATCCTTTTATCGCAAAACCTGTTTCCGCGGAAAAATGTAAATCTCTCTTTCTCTTTCTTTCTTTCATTCTTTCTTTCTTTCTTTCTTTCTTCTTCCGTTCTTTCTTTCCTTCTTTTTCTTTTACGTCCAGCTTCACGTACTCGCCTTTTCAGGGTTGCCGGTGATGTCTTTTCTCCCCTTAACGACACCCACGACGAAGCTGTCGCGTTACGGCCCTGTTCTGCTCTCTCTCTCTCTCTCTCTTTTCTCTCTATTCTCCTCTTCTCTCCTTTTTGCTTGGGAACATTATGCGGATCCTTAAATTCCGTCTCGAAGAGAGGAACTCGAACAACTCAGAAGTCTGCTGCTTTCCGTGTTTCTCAAAGCTTTCTCTCTCACTCTCTCACTCACACTTTCTTTCTCGCTATCTATCTCTCTTCCCTCCCATTCTATCCCTTTCTCCATCACACCCAATCTTCCATTTCTTTTTCTATTTCTCACGATTTTAATATTTTCTTCGGTTCTTTTCGTCGATCGATCCATACTAAAATAAAAGGATCGTAACTTTGAATTACGTTACCCGTAATAAGCCCAAGCCGTCTGTTATAAGACACCACACCGGTTTCTACGATATCGACGAAATGGATTTTGCGGTTAGCAAACTACTCCTACTGTTATTACTGTTACTACTACCTCTCTTCTACTGTTACTGCTGTTGCTGGATTAAATGAAGGAACGTTGCAATTCAAATGATTTCGGGTGTTTCATTTATAAACATAACTGAAACTTTCCACTCTATCTCTAAACTTGCCTTACTTACAAGATATTTAAATCTTTATTTCTTTCTCCTTTCATTTTTTCTTTTACAATTAATACTATTTCATTATTAATTAATTTGGCTGCCAACGCCAACGAGCTTGCATTTGTTTATTATATTTTTAATTTATAATGTAACATTTATATATTTCTTTTCTTTCAATATTGGTCCAAACTTTCCAAACAATTTAATGTATAAATTAATTATGTATGATCGTTTGAAATTTTTGAACCGATTTAAAAGAAAACAAATATAAAATATACAAATTAGGCAAGAGTACTTTTTCGGGCAATCTGATACACGAAGAAAAATCAACCAATCGTTTTAACAGTAAATTCCATTGTCTCGAAACCGATGCTTCTTATAACACGAAGACAAATGTTAGATTAAATTGGTGCCTTATTTTTTTCTCTCTCTTGTTTTTTTCTTTTTTCTTTTTTTTCGTTTTTTACATAGAATCATTCCCTGTCCGGTCATTGGAACGATTTCCACCCTCTGTATATTTGTATCACAGAAACAGACTGAAGATGTTACCGTAATGTTAGAGATAAGTAAAGGGTCAAATAGAAACATCAAGAAGAGAAAAACGATCGTTTGTCCGAAAAGATGAAAGACCTACGAGAATTTTCAAGTGGATTCTACCCTAAAGACATAGAGAAACGAAACAAAATAAAAACAGGAAGTGAGTGAGAAAGAGAGAGTGAGTGGGATGGAGAATAGTTCGAAAAAGAAATCACGTGCACGTGTAATGGTACGTCAAGGAGAAAAGAGAGTATACATGTATATATATATATATATATATATATTTTGTGTGTGTGCGAGAAAGAGAGAAAGATAAAGAAAAAGAAAAGAGTCGTCTTCTTTAGAATTCAGAGTGCACGACTGTTATGAGACGTACCAAGGAGGTTTGGACGAGGTAAGCGAAAGACAACCGGGTAAAACGAAATAAGAAAAAACCAAAAAAAAAAAAAAAGAAAAGAGGAAAAAACCATACAGAGGGAAATAGGCGTGGAGAGGGGTGGATTAGACTTTACGAGCCGACAATACGAAGAAAGCTCTTGGAAATAGCTCGCGAAAACTCAACTCAGTTTCGAGCTGTCTTCTTCCTCTCGCGAGTAGAAACTCGTATCGGTAGCCATTAACGAGACCCTCATTGCCCTCTTCCTACCCTTACTATACTCTTTTCTCTATACTATCCCGTAGATATCTGTTTGTCTGTCTGCCTGTGTGTGAATGTGTATGCGTAGATGCGTGTGTAGAGAAGAGGAGAAAAGGAGTCTTTTTACTCTTTCAAGAAAAAAAAAGCAAAATACACATACTTAAACTTTCTTTTCTTTCTATTTCTGAGTAGGTTCACTCGACCGATCGTAAATCCACGTCGTACCGTGTCCTTCCGTATTCCTCCCTTAACCTTCCCTTTAGACTCTTCTCTTCTAAGAACAAACAAGAAGAATCTTCTACGTTAGACGTAACCCCATAGACCATGCCAGACAAAGATACTTTCAGAAAATGGACCAAGGGTTGAAAGTACTTTTATTGGACCTAAAATTCTATTTTGGTCTTTTATTTTTCGCTTTTTCCTTTTTTTTTGTTTTTGTTTCTCAGTACTTTCATATTAATTTTTTTACTTTTTTTTTGTCTATTTATTCATATGAATTTATTTATAGAAAATAATTATTGTATGCAAAAGTGTGTTTCACGTTATTTTTATACTTTAGGAAATGAATCAACCGATTTTAATTACTTTTATTAGTGAAAATACTTGAACTTCTTTAGTTCTTTTTATTTAAATTTATGCAAACTATTTATAAACGAAAGAAGAGAACTTTTTGAAAGATACATTAATTTGCGTATAATAAAATCCATTTAATTTTTTAATTTAATTTTTATATTCTTAATATAAGTATGAAACGTAAAAGGTAGAGTAAGAAAGAAGGAATAAGAAAGAAATTTTCTTTTCCTCTCGCATAAATCTTTTTGAAATTTTTTTCTTCCTCTCGCATTCACTTTCCTTACATTCATACTTTCTTGCTTTTCAATAAGTAAGAACGAAAAGACCGAGATGAGAAGTAAGAGTAGGAGAAGAAGAAGAAGAAAAAGAAGAAGGAGGGGTAAAAAGGGGAGAAGGGTAGGTAGATAGGAGGTTATATATAAGGAGAAATAAAAAATTCATTTCCATCTAACATCCTCGTGTCCCAGATCCTATCTCTCTTTCATGCACATACGTCCGATGCGTTAAGTATACGACCAATGAGATCTTTCCCTCTCATGCTATCATAAAAAAGCAAGAAAAAAAAGGAAAAAAAAAATAATCGATATCTCGAGTAGTTGTCTCGCGCGATACTCGATTTAGCCATCGTCGTCGTCGTCGTCGATATTATAGTCGTCGTTGGTTAAGTAAAACGAAGAGAGTAGCATAGTTTGAGATCGGCCGATGGCGTACCGTGAAATGCAAATTCGTGAAATGCGGAAAGTTTCACTCGTTGGTAAAGAGTGAGTGAGTGAGTGAATGAGTAAATGAGAGAAAGAGAGAGAGAAATTCCAAGTAGATACAATAGCAAAGAAAGAGAGAAACAGGGGGGGTTGAAGAACGAGAGTAGAATAGAAGAAAGGAAGGAAGGAAGAAAGGTAGGAAGGAAGGAAGAAACAAGCAGAGATTGCAGAGCTTGCGGAGCCGAAAGGTAAAGAGGAACGCGGGCTAGGTCGATGAATTTTTAATAAATTATTCATTAGAAGGAGGAAGCTCGCGTTCGTGCAAGTTTCCCTTTTCCTTACTCTCTTCGTACTTCTTCTATTTTTTTTTTTTTTTAAATAAACTGGAAGAAGGAAGGAAGGAATGAGTGAACGAACGAATGAACGAACGATCGAACCGATCGACCGAGAGGCCATTAATCGGATATACAGAGATGTAAGAAGCGTGGCTCCTTATCGTCGACGAAGGGAAATGGATATAGATATAGAAGGTTGAAGCTTTTTCACCAACGAGCCGACGAAAAAAAAACATTTGGAGAGTGGAGGAAAGATAGTCTATGAAAAAGAGAAAGGGAGTGAGCGAAGGAAAAGGAAAAAAAATTTGTAAAAGAGATGGGAAGAGTAAGTGAAATATAGACAAAAATAATAAGTGAATGAGAAAAAGAAAAAAAAAGATTAAATGGAAGATAGAGAAAGAGAGGGAAAGAGAAACCAAGTAAATTTAATATATAGAGAGAGAATAAAATGAATGAGAAAGAGAGAAAAAAGAGTAAAAGAGAATGTGAAAGAGAGAGAAGGAGAAAGAATCCAAGTAAGTTAAATAGAAAATGAGAGAGAACGAGAGAGAGAGAGAGAGAGAGAGAGAGAGAGAGAGAACAAGCAAGTGAAGTAGAGAAAAAGGGAAACAAAATAAATGAAATAGAGAAAAAAAGGGGAAGAATAATAAGTATGTTAGAGAGAGAAAAAAGAGAATAAGTAGTAAAAGAAAGAGAAGTATTCTTATAAGATGGTAAATGAAAAAGAAAAATAAAAGCCAAAGTGTAAGTTAAAGAGAGAAAAAACGATAACGTGTTCTTGATGGGAAAACTGGAGGGGTTACACCACAAGAATATACATTTCGGACATCCATTCTGGTTCGCCCTTTCTAAGTTATCTCGACGTATTCTATTCATGCACGATGATTAATTAATCGTAGTACTGGATTGAAAAATGACCTGTTCGATATTGCCATTGCATTGTTTAGCCTGTGTTCGTTTAAAATAGAAAGTTGAGGGTCTGGGGGATTTTGGAGGGATTGACAGAAGGGGATTTTGATACTTTGAAATTTTTATTTTGTCTCCATTCTTCTTAATCATTTAGAATCGATGATTAATAATCAACTATTTCTTTGTTTAATATCTCTTTGTTGTGGGTTCGTGTTTTTCCTATTTTTCTTGTTTTCATTGAACTGTTTCCTCTTTCTCGATTTGCCGTTAATGTAGTTGAGTACTTAAGTGCATAATGGGTTATATATATATATATGTAAATAAGTACGGTAAGTAAGCGAAGGAATGAAATTTACGTGTTGTTATACGGAAGAATAACGTCGTAAGTTATAAACGTTCGCGTGGTTTTCCAATCGGTTCGCGAGATCACGTTAACTCCGTAATTTATACTCCGCGAGAAGATAAATGCACAGTCATCGACAATATCTGGATCTTTACACTCGCTAATATTTTCCTTTCGCATTTATCAACATCCAACTCAATATATGGTTTCCAACTATAGATATAAAAAAAGGGAATAATAAAAACTAAAAAAAGAAAAAAAGAAAGATGGGATCAAGTAAAAAAAAACAAAAATAAAAAAAAGAAAACAAAATAAGCTCCTTCGAAAGAAAATTATTCAAATAATAATCCAATTATAAGAGACAAAGAAACGAAATTAAAAACGGCCAACGACGTGAAAGAAGAAATAAAATAATGTAAATAAAAAAGAAAGAAAGAAAAAAATGGTAAAGTTTGATTCGAAAAGAAGGCGAAAGCGGAAGCTTTACTAACGTATAGTCCGAGGCCATTCATCAGCGTGAAATATTTTATTAAACAACCTGCCGCATCCCTTTTCGTTCCAACAGCCGGCATACAAATTCGAAGAGCAGCATGCGCCGGCCTCGATTCATCACGACTTTAACGTCCAACTGGCTGGTTGGTTGGTTGGTTGGTTGGTTGGTTGGTTGCCTCACTGGCCAGCCTTGCTTACTTGCTGCTTGCCTGCTTGCCTGCCTACCTGCCTGCTTCTGGACCACCGAAAACTTTGTATCCCATGATGCAACTTCCCCTTGGTTCCCCCCTTTCAACATTCTACGATCCATCTTCTGTCCTGAACCGTTACACAGCCTCTACCTTCCAACTACCTTCACCTCTAACCCTTGATACCTACGACTACATCTAGAGACATACACCTACACCAATACCAATAACCATAACTATACTTTTACTTCTAGGTACATACATTTTTTCCCATACATTTATACTTATATATCTGTTACTACGTTTATATATCCATACAGCTTCACTTATACGTGCAATTATTACATATGTACACATTTATTCGTACTTATATCTTATATTTATATATACACTCTTATTTATACTCGCACCTACATTTATACTTAAACATATTATGACTATATTCGCGTATACACTGTTACTTATACTTACAACATGAAATTTACATTTACACTCATACTTATACGTATATCAATACTTACACGAAAATTTACATTCGCACTCATATTTCTATTCTATGTACGTATATAAAACTTACACTAAAACTTACATTCACAATCATGCTTATACCTATAATTATACACTCATACATATGCGTATATGTATGTATGTACGTATGTATACTTTCTCCGTCACAGTCGGGCACTCCAACTCTCCGACCCTCCTAACTCCTGCTCGTTTTAAATCTACATCGTTAATTCCGTCACGACGAGGCCAGTCATAATTCCCTTGGAAAAATCTGCCACGTGGGGATTAATAATGCCTAACTAGATTATTCGGCCGTGCCTCAGGCACTCTCTTTCTCTTTCTATCTTTCTCCCTCATTTTCTCTTTCTCTTTCTCTAACTCATTAAACGAGTTATCATTATCCTTTATCTTTCCAATTTTTATTTATTCCGAAATATCGTATATCCCGCCTAATATTTCTTTATTAAAATACTAAAATCTTTTTCAATAATAAAATAAATGTATTATTGTCTTTTACAAAAATATATATATATTTCATAAATTTATTCATTATTTTATCCATTTCTGTGACATATTACATAACATTTCTTCTCCCTTTGCTTATGCATTCCAGTAGGAGAAAGAAAGTTGGATGGAAAATAATTGATACGTTCTACTTGAGCATCGATTGAAAATTAAAAAAAAAATAAAAAACAGATAAAAAGAGACGAATTTATGACGAAATATCGTACATTATTTAATATTTCGTTAACTACAAAATTTGTTCTTTACTACAATGCCTTGCAAAATACAATTCACCATATCTCCTGATTATACAGTTAAAATATTATAAAAAAAATTTTAGTTTTGCAAAATAGTGTTGTATCGAATAGCTTGTAAAATAGAATAATAATTTAAAGATATATACTTCATAAATTTTCATGACAAATGATCTCCAAACATTTCTACCCTGCTAATGCATTCCAATAGGAGAAAGAAAGTTGGATGGAAAATAATTGATACGTTCCACTGAGGTATCGATAGAAAGAAAATAAAAGAAAAGAAAAAAGAGAGAAAGATAGACGTAAAAAGAAAAAAATGGTGAACAGAGTGAGAATAAAGAAAGAAAGAAAGGAAGGAAAGAAGGAAGGAAGGAATAAAGAAACGAGAGAGAAAATCAGGGTGAAAGTAAGAAAGGTAAAGAAAAGACGAGAGAAATGGTTAAAGCTGTGGAGATTAGGTGAGAAGGGATCGAGCCTGTGAGACGAATAAAGAAGAATAAGATTGATGTCGCCGAGTAAATTGAACGTTACGAGCGACGACAGTGCCGACAAAGCCCGCGCATAATTCTTCTCAACCCCGTAATTTATTTCGTAAAAACCTCCCCGTATATATACCTACCCTCTCTCTTTTTCTCTCTATCTCTTTCTCTCTATATTTTTCTCCCCACTATCTTTTATACACAAACACACACATCTTTTTTCTTTGATTTTTTTTCTTTTATTTTTCTAACGAATTCACATTTCACGAGACACTTTTTCGATAATCGAACCAGTAGACGTGTAACGTTCTTGATTTCTTGAGAAAATCCAACTTTTCTTAGATCTTATTGTTAGATCTCGAATGTTCAAGAAAGAGGGGTTAAAGGGAGGGATGGGAAGAGAAAAAAAAGTATAGACGAAATCCATGCTCTTTCAAGTCGAGAAATAAGAGCACCCAGCGTGGTCCTTATCTAGATAGGCCGCCATTTCGTTTTCAAGGAGAACGGAGAAATGGCAGCGACAACAAAAAACTTTCGGAAGGGAAGGAAGGAAGAAAGAAAAGAAAAGAGGGGACGGTTGAAAAAGAATAAGAAAGAGAAACGAGAACGAAGAAGAGGTAGATAACCGGTGTATTAAGATTTCTAATCTAAATGAACGGTCGTTCCGGTCCAGCAGCAATGGGCTGGTTTTGCCGAGCACCGGAACGCTTGCGTTCTTTTTTAAACGTCTTAACGAGACTCCCCAAAGCGACATGGCACGAGTTGAAGTTTCTCTTTCGGATTTGAAAAATCGAAAAAAATAAAAGAAATAGATATGCTTGGGAAAAGAATAAAACCAAGGGTGGGGATAAGATTGTTTTGTTGTAGGGATAACAAACGTTATTTATTCTGTTATGAACGTAATCATTGTAATATTATATATTAGACTGTTTAATGTAAAGTTACGAAACCGTATATTCATGATATTCGAAAAACTGTAACCTTTTCTCTTTTGTCTTTTTTGTTTGAATATATTATCAAGATCAAGTTTTAAATAATTATTTCCAACTTTCTATCGAATTCTTGATTATTGAAATTAATTATATATTATTTAAATACTTTACCATTTGTTACGTAACAAACATCTGATAATTGTTCACCAAATCTAAATGCACCGTTTCAATATTAATTCGTCGAATCAATCATGTAAAAGTACACGATCAATTTTGACGAGTTCCAAACAACGACTGATCGTTAGTTTTCATAAATATTTAACGACCTAATAACTTTGTTAGGTAACATCTAGCGAATATATTTCATCGTGAAATGAAAATAAAACATTGTTTACGTACAAAAAGTCCTACTGTCTCAACTACCTTTACTTGATGTAAACATATTGAAATATGATCAGTAATTTCATGAAGATATCGTTAAAATAATACAGGAAATATGTTCCAGTTTATAAATATTCAATGTACTCGCGATATAAACTCATGTGTATGTAACATGATAAAAATCTTACGTACACTTTTACCCTTACATACATATTCCAATGTATATATAAACTTACTTATAAGTACTTATATATCTACACATTGTATATGATAATAAAGAAATATATGTGTTTTTTGTCCTATGTGAATAAAAAGATCGGAATCAAGGAAGTTTTCCTTACTACGATACTTTTTCAGCGTTATTTTTCTATTGCTATTGAAATGGCTACTTAGAAAAGAAGATGATACCGAAACATGTTCCAACAATATAGAAACGATGAAATCTTTAAAGCTGCTCTCGCGTATACGACATAACCTTCGATTTTGATCTCTCTCTCTCTCTCACTTTCTATCTTTCTTTCTCTCTTTTATCTATTTTTCTATTTTTATCCTTTTTCATATCCCTTTCCAGCGAGCAGCTTTCAAACGGAAGTTCGGATCCCGTTTGTATTTTCGTCGATTTTTGTCGACCACGGAAGTCTTGTCATTCCTGTCGACTATTTGGCACCGTCGATCGTTCCACGAATCGATCGCGAAATTGCTCTTGCCTTTTTATCTCGAAATTCTCGTTCTTTCTCTCTTCCTTTTTGTATTTTTTCATTCTTTTTTTTCTACTTTTTTTTTTAATTTTTTATTTTTTATTTCAATTTTTCCGAGCATCACACCTAGCAGTACGGTAGCACGAGTGTTACGACAAATCGGAAAATCGGACGACAAGGTGAGCTCGGATCAGGTGCGAAATTACTCGCTTACCAACCTACCCCTTCCTCCTACGATCTCTTTATTATCTTTTTTTGTTCCTTTTTTCTTTTCTCTTTTTTTTTCGACGGCTAGCGATAGAAAATCTGGGGTATTTTTGTTGCAAGAACGTTTCGCCGATCGTTCGTCGATGAAAGATGTGTGAAAAATATTAGTCACCTATACGTATATATATATATACATATATGTGTGTATGTTGCGTGTATATACGCTATACACGTTTACGCGTACACGTGTCTATCCATGGAGTATGGTACGGGCCAATCAACGCAATTCATTCGCAATTTCTCAACGTCGGGTCCAATTTTTCCATGAACGAATGAACGAACGAATGAACGAACGAACGAACGAAACGCAACTCGGCCGAGCCAACTAAGGTTAATCCCGAAAATACAGAGGTCCGCCGATAATTAACGCGAATTCTGGTGGTGGTCCGTTAAAACCCGCGTAACAATCCTCCCTATAACTCTCCCCACCGTTCCCCTCATACTCACCACCCCTTCTAATACCAAGCGTCCACCTTTATCCATCTCAGCGATCATCTCGCTCGTAATTAAAAGCAAGTGAAATCGAAGGACTACGGGGATATATCAACTCTTCTCGCACGCGATAAAACGTTTACTGCTTCTGTCCTCGGTCCTTGATAAGCACCCTTTCTGCCTTGTAATTTCACGACCCTTTTATAGCACTCTTTTGCGGATATGTATTTCTCTTTTCCCTCTCTCTCTTTTTCTTGTTTCTTGTTTTCTTTATTTTTCCTATCTTTTTTATCAGCTTCCCCCTCGACTCGTCGTATTTGCAAACCTTTCCGCACGGCAACCGAGTAAACTTGTCGCAATACGACTTTTTCATTACCGGCTCGGGCGTAAAATTATGTTTTTATTTGCCTAGGTTTTTCTTTCTCCCTCCTCCGTACCTTCTTTTAATCATTCCTTCCACGAGACTTAGAGAAAAAAAGGAAGAAAGAAAAAGGGATCTATTTATTTTGTATTTACATGTATAAATAATAAAAAGTATTAAAGGAATTAATCGTTCATAATAGACTTTTATGCTTATTTCGTCATCTTTGAAAATTTATGATATTTTTCTTTTTCTCTCTCTCTCTCTCTCTCTCTCTCTCTCTCGTGTGAATCATGCGGGTCGCATTTTTCCTCTTCCTCTGATTTATATCTATGTTTTCAAGGTCACCAGTGTCTCGTAAAAATCGTTTATTCAGACGAGGACATGAAAATAACACGGAGAAAAAAGTTGCGCTCGTGTAGAAAAAATTTTCAACTAAATTTTCGAGAGTTCCTGTCTTTCTCTTTTTTCTCCTGTTGTGAATGCTGCCGTTACTGGATTGGTTTGGGGATTGCGAAAGAAGAGACTTCGAGCAAATAGAATTGACGTGCCGAAATTAATTACTACTTCCTACCGTATCTCCCCTTCCTTCTCCAACCCCTTTTCCGTCACTCCTTTCTCTCTCTCTTTCTATCTTTCTTTAACTTTTTTTTGTCCCCTATATTTTTCTTTCCCGTTTACTTTTTCGTACTTTTTTCTCGTTAACGCCATTTTGAATGCGTTATTCCTTTAACACTCTTAGTTGGAGTTTATCGAGTTGTACGATCGACTTCAAAACTAGAAGCTTTTTACTTTTAAGCAAAAGTCTCTTTTCTTTCATTATCGCCCCAACGACTTTATCTATAATTTTTCAAACGTAATCTAATGTTCCTTCGTTTTTATTTAAATACCATATTTTCTCTCTCTCTCTCTTGTTCTCTTGTCGTTCTCTTTACGTTTCTTTCAAACAATTATCTTAAAGCTCCCTTAGAAGAAAATTTCTTCTGAAGGGGGGAAAAGAAAAACTTTTTTTCCTTTTCAGTCTTATAACCCCACTGTCTCCTACTCCTTATCCTCTACCATTCACTTCTCACCCTTCGACCTTTTTCCTTCCTTTTCATCGAGTTCTTCCATCTTCCTTCTCTTTTATTAAGATTTCTCCTTTTTTTGCTTTATCTCTATCTTTCTTTGAAACTGCAACAAGTTAAACGACATCCCGACCGTGACGTTAAAGGATAAATGGATTAACAAGTTTATCTTAAAGATTAATTTCCCGATCTTTCTTCATAAATTAGTTACATTCGCTCGATTTTAGTTTGAAACTTGAAGAAACAAACTTAAAGATATTCCAAGAGTTCATCATCCCTTCTCGTAATCAACCAAAAACTTCTTCAACGTCAATGAATTTTCAAATTTTTTTTTCTTATCCATTGCGAATCAAATTAAACAACGAAATATGAATGCAAACACATAAAAAAAGAAATTTAATAATTCGAATTAATTATTTAGTTTGATCAATTTCGTATAAACGGAATTATAAATAAAATAATATAATATATACTTCTAATATTACATACGCGAACAATAAAATAAAATCTGCAAAATATACAAAGTATAATAATAATCGAAATAATAATAAACCGATAAAGAAATTTTCTAATTTGACATAATAAAATCAGCATATAACATTTCGAAAACACCGTTAAAAGATATGCGAGTTGTGACGAGATGATAAATCTAATCCGTTTGGTTGAAAGATCCTCTCGAGGTGCACGTCGTTATTTTGCCATCCCTCTTTTCTCTCTTTTCTCTCTTTTACTCTCTTACTCACTCTCCCTCTTTCCACTTCTCTCTCTCTCTCTCTTTCTTTCTTCCATCTCCGGTTTCTACGAACAACGGAAGCGGAATAAAATCTTTCTCGCGTGAGAGTGTGTTATGTTGGGTTAGGTTGGGCTGAGTTGGGTTGGGTGCGCTAGTGAGAATGAGGAACGTAACCGAGCTATGAAATATACGGGTGCACGTTTTATTCTCGAACGAAGCGAACCATCGTCGTCGTCGTCATCGTCCTAGAGAGAAAGTTGTGGGTGAAAAGGGGGATGGGGGGTGGACGCCAGGCGTCGGGACGAACCTAATGCGGATACAATGGTCGACAGTTGTTGCCGTTGGCTCGCCGAGAGCGTTTCTTGCGCCTTTGCTTTTTACTTGCACCACCTCAACCCCCCATACCCACCCACACTCTCTTCCTCCTCCTCTTCTTTCTCATCTTTCTCTTTTTTCTTCCTCCTTCTCCAGCTCTCCCCATCTTTTCCCCCTCTTTTCATTCTTTCTTCTTTTCTTCCTTTTTCTTTTCATTTCTTTCTTTCTTTCTATTATTTTCTTTCTTACTTTCCTTACTTTTTTTCTTTTTTTGCTTTCTTTTTTTCTTTCTTTTTACGTTCTCTGATATGGAAGGAAAAATCTTGGAACAACACCGACGCCAAGCATCGTCGTCGTCGTCGTCGTTGTTGCTGTTATCATCTTCTTATCGTATTCGTGGTAACTAATAGCAAAAGACAAATGGAGATGTGAACGTTAAAGAATATCACCCGATCGATTAATTTTTCACGAATTTTTTTTTTAATTTTTTTTAAGTGTAACTATGTAAGTGTTAGATAACTAGTAACTTTCTGGGCAAGCTAATTTATGGTTTTTTTTTGGTATATAAATGTAAATATATACGAGGGTACGTTAAAAAGTTTTAAGTTTCAATGGAAAAGCGATTTTTATTTTTTATTTGAAATAAAAGAAAATTAGACCAGGAAACAAAATTTTTTCTACGTTAAACTCAAAACTTTTCAAACCACTCAATATATATTTATACATTTCTTTTTTTACTATCTTATAGTATAATAAAATATAATTATAAAATTACCAACAATAATTGCTTGGAAAATTCAATGCGATTTATATATTATAATATACTTTTTATCATACTCTATTGTGTGTTATATTCTATTACAATAATAATACTGTTCAGTTACTGTTTAATATTTATAAGCAAATAATAAGTATATTACGCTAAGGGTCACACAATTTTCTTTTATATTATTTGTTTGTTCAGCAAATATCATAAAGAAAGAAAAATATTAGTATGTTCGAAGAAAATTTGTATATTTTCCTAAATCCTTATTAGTTACTTCCTTATCCGGGTTCTTATATCTAACGTTCATAAATCTGTCCGAGAATGTAATAAAAGGAAACAACATAGCCCAACTTCTGATCTCAAAAGAACGCATAACGACTATAATAAACGAACGTATATGGGAAAAGTGTATGAAGATACAAAGATGGTTGGAAATGTTCCCTTAAAACGGAGCACACTTTATCCGAACTTATTTTACGAGACGATGGAAGAAAGAGAAAGAGAAAGAGAGAGAGAGAGAGAGAGAGAGAGAGAGAGAAAGTGAGTGAAATCTGCTGCTGCGTTTTGCGCTAAAATGCGATACGATGTGCAGCGCTACAAACTGAGGAAAGAAAACGCGTACTCGCGTGGAAAAGTCGTTTATGGTAAATCCTAATGACGCGAGAAGGCTTTAGTCCTGCACACCTTGGATAACCATAATGCTTTTATACGTTTCACTTATATCCGAGATTTTCTTCATTTCAACTAGCTACCCCATTGTATGTTCCCGAATCCTACGAAATTCGGTCTCTGTGTGTAAATACATGATATACATGTATGTGTGTTTTGTGTAACATTGATCCGTTCCATTTCGTAAATGCGTTGATACAATTTTTATTTATTTTCTTGTTTTTATTTATTCTGAATAAAAACTAGACGTACACATGGAAACAAAATTCACCGTCTTTTTATTTTTTAACATTACATCTTTTTTCGCTCTTCGTTATAATTTTGTCACGAAATTTTTTATTTTTCAAACACGAATAAAAAAAAATAAAGAAACCGCTACTACTAAACATGTCGCTGAAAGTTGTGAATAAAAAAGCAAATTCAAGTATAAAAAACGAAATTATAATAATAATACGAGACAGACTTTTGATCAATTTATTTCAAGTTTACATTAAAAAAAAAAAAAAAAAAAATAAATAAATAAATAAAAAACAGAAGAAATTAACGAGACGATCGTATATTAAATCATTTTTGACGTTACATTGCATACATACTTTAAAGCAACGTTTTCTATTACCGATGGGTTATAGAAAAATGTATTTACGTATTATTAGATAGAATCATCATCGATTCCATCAACGTATACTTCCAGTTGAACATTACCGGTACGTGGTGGATATAAAAGAAACGATTCGCTCCATCTCGAAATTTTATTTACTCTCCGATGGTTCTCTCCTACGAACCATAGAATTTTTCTTTTCCTTCACGACGCTTCCTACTACCACCACCATTCCCTTCTCTTTCTCTCTTTCTCTTTATTTCATTTTTTCTTTCTTTCTTTCTTTTCGACAAAAGAAGTTCCGAGTCCCGCGGAATGTATCTCACATCCATTTTACGAAACGCGATATATGTAGGAAGATATTATTTTTTTCCAAACCGTATCACGTCCGTCTTCGCATATCGACTCTACTCGCGTCCAGAATATTAATCTTCTCCTCTCAAGACTCGATTTAAAGCATGGAAGAGAAGGAGGAGGAGGAGGAGGAGGAGAGAACCTTCGACAGTGGAGGCCCCTTAACCCCTCTCCTTACCCCTTTCAAACTACCATCAAACTTCTCACACTTCTTCTCTCTTCTTCCAATATCGTTCTTCCTCTTCTACCTCTTCTTCTTCTGCTTCTTCTTCTTCTTCCTAAAAATCGTCTGCCCTCATATTTTTAAACGTTGCAAGCTACCACGATAGAAAGCTTTCCCGTTCAAACCGTTCTTCTTCTTCCGCCTTTCCTTCCATGATGCTGGCTGGCTGGCACACGCTATGAATTATAGCCGATAATTATTTGAAGGCTCAGGACAAAGGAAGGAAACTTGAGCTGGCTAAATGATAACGGACGGCATCAAAGAGGAGGGTTGTATCGTAAAGGGAAGGAACAGTGATAAGATTGCTACCTTAATTATCCTCTACCCTCACACATTTGATCCCTTCTAACTCGGATAAACCTTAAAGCTCGTGTGCCATTACCCGGATATATAACTCTCTCTCTCTCTCTCTCTCTCTCTCTCTCTCTCTTTTTTCGACAAATTTATTTTTAATGAAAACTTATCTTCGTTTAATAAATTATTTTTTCTTTTTTTTATTATTTAAAATATTAATAATAAATTTATCGTAGAATTTATTATAATAATTTATTATAATAATTTACTATAAATTGAGCATTAACGACAACCATTAATTTATAACTTGGCATAAAAAAATAATTGTCACATGATACTGTTTTAAAATTAGCCATTTAACAATAATGAGATGATAATTCTTATAAACAAAAAAAACAAATTAAAATTTGATAAAATAATGAAGAATAATTTAACCAAGGTCTGATCGAATCACACTTATATATACTCTACTATACATACATGTATATATATCTATACCTACGGAACAGAGTAGAGGGCTGGACCTTCGTAAACAAGTCAGAAACGTACTTTACGGCGAATTCGTTCTAAGGAAAAGCTTCGCCAAATGCAAACGAACGGAATATCGAGGATCTTCTAGTCGACTTTTACGAAATGCGTTTCCGGTATATCGCGTTTTCCAAGCGAAGTCTTGGCAAGAATTGGCAAACAACAAGTAGGAATAACGATAACGTAAAGTAACGTGGTGCGACAGTAACGAGGAGACCCTTAATTCCACTTTCCCTCCCCCTTGCCCCACCCCTCCCCTCTCTCTTTTACGGTTTCCCTCTCCTTTACCTTGCTTTTTCTCTTTGTTATTCTCGCGAATGCTTTGCTCTTGGAACAGCCCACCTTCTTCTTCTTCTTCAAGCTCTTTTACTAACCTTTCTCTTTCTCTCTCTCTCTCTTTCTTTTTCTCTTTTATTTTTTCTTTCTCTTTCTAACCGACGTCCTCGAAGGGGTTGTCGATCTTCCTCTCCGTCAGACGTATCTCGCTTTTTCTTCTAGCTCGACGACGGCGCGTCACGGTGTCGGAAATAACGACCTCCGACCGTAACTCAACTTGATTTAGCTTCTCCTTATCGTAGGAACCATTATCCTTTAAAAATCGTTTCGTTTTGTTATACGCCAGTCATAGACGTTTTACGTTTCGACGAATCGTCTTTTTTAAAGATGTCTTTTTGTCTCTGATGTTTCTTCCTTTTTTTCTTTCTTTTATTTTTTACTTTAACGAGATTTCCCTTTTTTCAAACGCGTTAATTTGAATCGTAGTTAAATGATTCCGTTCGGTCAGCATTATTATAAGATTAAATGATGTCATCCTTAGGTAGAAATAATAATTTATCAGTAATTTAAATAAATGACGATTCGTTATCAAAAAAGGGCAAGGTTACGTCAAGGTTACACTTTAATACCTTCTCTTTATAAATTGTAGTATATAATTATAGTATGTAAGAGTTTCTATCAAAGGGTTCTTATCAAATATTTGACTGTTCAACGTGATAGAAATGTCATTCACGTATGTAGCAACCCTCCTTTTTGAAAAGTACCTCTTCTGTTACCACCCCCCATCATCCCATTCTCCCCCGTTTACATTCCTTTTACTCGTAAACGTGAAGTTCCTCTTTGCAGTTGTTTTCATGTGAATATGAATTCAAAGTGAAAACGCGTGTGCAAGAACAGTAGTAACATGAGTAGCAGTAGTAGTAGTAGTAGTAGTAGTAGTAGTAGTAGTAGTAGTAGTAGTAGTAGTAGTAGTAGTAGTAGTAGTAGTAGTAGTAGTAGTAGTAGTAACAGCATGGATGGTGAACGCACGTGACGACAGTAGTGCCAGCTCGTTAATTAATTAATATTTACCGATGAAAATCTCGCAGGTTGCTTGACAACGGCCTCGCGAGATCTCGTTGAGGGATGAGAATGATTCAACGTTGGTTCAACCATCCAACCCCCGTACATTCGTTCGTTCATTCGTCCTTCCTTCTCTCCTTTCCTCTCCTCTCTTCTCCTCTCCTTTCCATTCCACTCAACTCTTCGTCTCGTTTCTAGCCTCGAATTTGTGAGCCGGCACGAAATTTCACTGAAATCTGGCGAAATTACGCACGAGCAAGCCGACAGCCAGCGACACACGCCGGGATTCTCCCGGTAATTAGGTGAACAGAGTTGTAGAAAGGTTTTGCTTGTATTGTTGCTCGAGACCGACATAGATGAGAGTTAGCGAGTAAAACGGTAACTCGTTTCAAACGAAAGTTTTTCATCTAGAGAAAGAAAAAAAGAAAAAAAAAGAAAAAGAATAGAAGAGAGAGAAAGAGAAAGATAAAATAAACGAATAAAAAAGAAATTTTTTATCCATGGTAATTTTTCATGTTCTCATTTAATTTTTCTTCTTTTTTGTTTTTTTTTCTTTTTCTCTTTTTCTGTTTCTTCTTTTTCTTCTTTCTATTTCTTCTTTTCATAAAATTTATTATATTATTATTATTGAAGAATAGTTTTGTGCTACTTTGTGATTGATTAGAATGAAAAAGAACCGACATTCCGTTCTAGTTTTCAACATCACTTTTGAGAATCATCTTTCAAATAGAAAGAAAGAAAACAAGTTGTATGCTTTAGCAGCAGCAGCAGCAGCAGCAGTAGCAGAAGCAACAGTAACAGCGGAAGCACATGTTTCGAGTTCTAGCATAAGCATATATCATCTCGAGAGCTTTCATATAGAAGTTTAGCCCGTCTACGAGCATCGATCGAGGATTACGAAACGATAAGCCGATCGGGTACCTATGTAATTGGAAATATCCGACGGAATCCCACGGTGCATCGTTTCCAGCCGCTTCTCTCTATCTTCATAATCGCCACAACGATGAACTCACCGCATTGTTACACGCTCGACTTACTTACTTTGTTTGTACGATAATGTCTATTAGCAGTTCAGCCTACCGTATCGCGGTCCGTTAATTAGTCCGTTGCGAATTGATATCTACGACTTCCAATTTCTGATCGATCGTTCATTCGTTAGTTTCTTTCAACATTTTATTCTCAACTTGTGAAGATATTTTTATTCCTTCCCTATCTATTTTTATTCGATTCTCTCGAGATTGTTCATTGATTTTTTCGTTTAATGGATACAAAAAAAAAAAAGAAAATTGAAAAAAGATTATAGTATAGTTTATTTTAAGATATAATTGTTATTTGTGGTATTTATCTTTTTTTTGGGGAGGAAGGATGAGTCGAAAAAATAATTAGAACTTAGTTTAAATATTTGAAAAATGCTACGACGTACAAGTGAAATCAATTTTTTTTTCTAAATAAAATGGTAATTTATATAATATAGAAAATGATTTAATTTAGGAAATATTTTAATGTAAGAAATAATATAATATGTATTGTTCTTTAAAAATGTAAATTTTTATCTTATCATTTTTAAACCAACGATATATATCATAATTATAATTTCATTCTTTCTATAAATATACCTGCGTATAAAAAAAGAAATAAAAAAAGAATAAAATAATTTCACCTTAACATATATATATATCGCAATCAAATGATCAAACTTTATACGAAAGACTTTTGTGCTCTATCCACAACCATAAATAACAGAGATATTAAAGTGTTCCGATTTAAATGGCTCATCCTATATAAATTGAGGAAAAAGATACAGAAAGAATGAGGAAACGGAAAAAAAAGAAGAAAACGAAGAAGAAGAAGAACAAGAAGAAGAGAAGTATAATAATGGTTCGGCTACGCTTTTACGTGTCTCGAACTCTAAAGAAGGACGTATGCGGCTCACGTCTTATCCACCCACCCAGGTACGGTTCTCGCAGTTCTTTGGCTGGTTTCCTTTGCTCTTCTCGATAATGTGCCAGAGTGACAGCGACGAAGAAGCTGAAGCTTCTCCTCTGCTCGACTCGTCCGTCTGAAAACTTAGTTGAAAAAGGGGTCACGGCACGTTCTCCAACAGCAAGCGTACACCCCCAATCCCCAACCAACCCCTCAACAAACCCACCGACTATTCTCTACCTTCTATCCTCTACAACTCCCCACCTACAACCCCCCTCCCCCAACCCGTGTTACCCCACCTCTTCCACCTTCTATTTCTTTTTCTTTCATCTCCCCCTTCCTCCACCAACTCCCTGTCTCCTTCCACTCCTTCGTTTCTACTCTTTTCTTCTCTTTCATCACCGTCTTCCTCTTTATCAAGAATTCTTCTTTTAGCCCTTTAACTGGCTCCAAGCTTCAAAACCATCATCCTTCCCCTCCCCCATCACCCCACGACATCCGAATCTGCTGACTGCGTTCAACTAACGAGATATTTAAGCTGATCGGTCGCGCGAGGATTTCCCAAACCCGCTTCCCGCATCTCATCTTTTGTGACATAATTAGCATTCGTCGAGTTTGAGAAAAAGAAAAAATTTAATTCTACGAAAAAAATAAAAAGAAGAAAATAATAAAGGATAAAAGGGAAAGGGAAAATTGTTGACCGACTTATGTAATGTTCGTCTTCTCATCTGACAATATTTTATCTGAAATATATTTATCAATTAATTTTTGTTTTAATTCTCAACAAATTTGATAAATATTTTAATATTCGCACATTTATGGGGTATTTTCTACAATTTTCAATGTTTATCATACTCAACTAATTTCATTATTTTAAATGAAATTTCTTGTGTTATTTTAGTACCATTTCATAACACAACATTGTAGAAAAAAAATTTCATGTACATCTGCACTAACATTTACAATTTACACGCAATGATCGATTTGACAATGACGAATAGGAATCTATATACGAATCGAACAACGTTTTCGTACCATATAAGCATTCATGATATAAATTAACAGAATGATTGGAACGAACATAGTCAGCTTTCGACTCGAAAAACGTTCAACCTCATAAATCCTAATTCGAATGTGGTTCGCTTTTGGAAAGTATCGAGGTCATGTAATCTATCGAGTGTCAGTTGTTTGTTAAAATATCTTCAACTACCATCCGTTGAAAAAACAAAACAACAACAACAACTACAAGAAAGAAGGATAGAAAAGGAGGAACCATACGCAAAATGTATCTTGAAACTTACAAAATTAAAAACAACAAATTTAAAATAATAAAAAAGGAAAACTCGAAGAATATTATGATGATGGTGGTTTTAAATTATTTTTAACCCCCACCCTTTCAAAAAAAAAAAAGAAAAAAGGGAACAAAACCAACCGTATCTTTAAATCTAAACAAGGAAACGAAAAATTGTCAACGATAAAAAAGAAAACTCGAAAAATATTATATTATGTTAATGGTGATTTCGTTGTGGAATTGGGCAGGAGGGAGGGGGTTATAGAAGTTTTGGTTGTAGCTTGAGGATCATAAAAGGATAAAGTCAAATACGGAGAGCCTAACTCCGATACATCCATAAACGCGTTTATCGCTAGAGTCACGCGTGTATGTTGCTACGTATGTTCAGCCACATGGGAGTCATTAATATTCAAGAGATACTGAATCAGATTTTATTCACACCAGCCATCATAAAGCTCGAAATTGATGTTCTCGGAATACGGATGCACTATGAGGCAAATACATTTCCAACTTTCTCTCTCTCTCTCTCTCTCTCTCTCTCTCTCTCTCTCTCTCTCTCTCTCTCTCTCTCTCTCTCTCTTTTTCCCTTTCTTATACATATATAAGAGCTGTCTCATATAGTCTTTAAAATATAACGAAGTCTTTTACAATGTTATTATTCTCTCCTATATTTTACAAATGATAAATGATTATTTCGTTACGCTAGCTAATATTGTGCTAGATAATATTTAATATTGGAATTTGTAATAGTTTATATATATTTTGCATTGAACATTTATTTAATCTTACATTAAAATAAAAAAAGAATATATCTAAAACAAAAAATATATTTCATATACTTTAATATTATTATATTATTTCAAATAAAATCTTTTAATAAATCACATCTCAATAAATAACATAGTGCATAAATTATTTTAATTATAGAGACACGTTTTAATATTCTATATCTAATAAACGGTAGTAAATTTCGTATATTAAATTATTGGATCATCAAAATTGTAGGAAAAAATTAATTAAAAACAGATTTATATAACGTACTGTAAAGTTTGTAATAGTTTATATTTTTAATTTTTTTTAATAAATATTTTTCGATCTAAATAAAAATTATTACATCATTTAAAAAAAACACACACATACATCGTATAAAATATATTCTGATTACAGCAACAACCCTTTAATATTTTCTACCTAAGAAAAAACACACTGATATATCTCATATTAAAAACTCCCAAATTAAATATTAATTAATTGAATAGAATTGAAATCACACATTTACCTTCTACTCTAAAATCTATCGTAAAAATAAATAAACCGAGATGGGGTATGGGGGTTGGTCGGTCAGAGGGTTTTCAGGGATCAAAGGATGGGGTTTTAGTTGAATGTGTAAGATTCGTATGAAAGGAATTAAGGAGACAATTCGGCGATATAACCGGAGCTCTTTCAACTCTGATAATGGGTTAGGAACGGAAATGATGACAGGAGGCACGAAATAAGCGAGTGCGAGGGCCGAAGCAAGCCCCCAAGAGCCTCGACACGAACCGCAATGGCATTGGCGGCAGATTCAATTTAAGATAGCTGTGAACTCTGGACTCTGAATGCGCCGTGCTATATTAGAGTTCATACAAGTTCACTGTAGCAACGTCTCGTACACCCATGGGACTCTCCTGCACGAGCCAGGCCTGAGTTATGCTCTTGCAACGTTAAACCGTTTTCGCGATATCCACACTATATACGAATAGAAATTCTAACCTCGTGCTCGCCTTTAAATCTCCAAAACTGGTCTGCTCTAGCATGGTCTGGCTTGGTTTAGTCTGCTATGGTATGGTCTTGGTACCTACCGGAAGTGTACACGACGCCATGTTCCATACTTTAAGAGATCGATAAGATTTATTACCCTGTCGAAGTGATTAACGATCACTTTTCCAACTCCAAAAGGGAGAGAAAGAGAGAGAGAGAGAGAGAGAGAGAGAGAGTTAGGTTCTTTCAACGAAAATTTCTAAATAATATCTGAACTTCGTATTGAGATATTTTAGCAAACATTCAATTAGTACAGTTAGTATAGAAAATATAATTATTTAATTTTAAAGAAACTAGAGCGCATAAAATACGACTCGTGAATAATTGGCTTATAGTCTATATATTCGTTGTTTGAAATAATTTTTATTTTTAATAAAAATTGTATGTAAATGAAACGCGAATGAATAAACATTCAATCGTAATAATAAAGAAAAATTATATTTATTATTATGAATATAATATAAAAAAACAAAATTAATTAGAAATTTGTAATAAATAACCAATAGTAACATTTTTCCATACTATTTTCAATAATTTTCAACAAATTTACATTTAAGAAAACGCAAAGTACGAGAGACGACTAGACTAAAGACAAACGAATTTCTAAGGAACTTAATGAAAACGTATCTCTTAATAAATTTACTTTAACCGGTTAGACGTTTTAGTTTGGAGTAAAATGTTCTCGAAGTAAGCGAGATTCTAGCTGATCGCGAACACCAGATAATTATTATCGACGAAACGCGTCCGTCATTCACCATTATTTCCTTCGCACATTATAGAAAGGAGAGAGAGAGAGAGAGGGTTGGAAGGGATTGAAAGAGGGTGAGAACTGAACGGCCAAAACTTTCTCTCGTTTGTCCGTGCCAATACCTCCGAGCACGTTTACGTCGAATATTGAAAATGATTACTCGACATAACAGTCTTTTCATAATCTAAACTTTTGTGTTTAACTTTGTAAGAAATTTCACCTAATTTTATTGGATCCAACATTTTTGTTTATTGGTAAAATTTTTCGGCAAATGATTGATAGTATACATTTTTTTAATTATTGTAAATAAATATACATTAATTTCATTTGATAATTCTTGATTTTAAAAATACATCAATTTAGATATCAAGAAGAAAGTTTAAAAATCAATATCGAAAAAGTTCTACCCCTTGAGCTACAGCTGCATCGATTTGAAAATTTTAAATAGTAATACCAATCTTGTGAGATATATCGTTTATCGCTACTAATTACATTTAAAATATTAAATAAATATCTCAAGTATTAAGATACAGTTAAAAATGATTTACTACGATATACTATAGTAAAATTTTGTAAATTATTTTTCTGAGCTTCTTTAATACGTTCTGTTCTATATAATATATAGAATATAAAGTGATTGGTTTATAATGTCAATGGTGAAATTTATCCATAGAAATCCATGAAACGATTAATTAGAACTCAATAGTTGAATGACCAAAGTAATGAAACTTCATTGTAAAATATAAACCTAGTTCCTTTCATCGTTTACTTTAGATCGATATATAGTAGATACGTTAAGGGATCTGGGGTATTCCCTAGAAAATTTCAAAAGTGGTTTCTTGATCGTTCTATCCGAAGGTAAAGCTCGATCTACTTTGGATCGAATCGTGTCTCCAGGATCTTATCAAACTTTCGAAATTTAGCTCCGTCGATCAAACAGGTCCACTATAGATCTTTCTCGCTCGTTAACCATCGCAAAAACTTAATGAACGTTTCCAGGAAACGATCCTTCCTTCGAGACTTCTTGCCGACACCTTTAACAGGAGGGGGGCTCGGGTGGAAGGGAAATGGAAGGAATGGGAGCTAAGAAAACGCGTGCTAAGAAGAAGTCCATTAATTGATCATATCCTTGTATCAACGAACCCTATGATGCTAGATATTTTTATAACCAAAAAATATCTATTATGTTATATCTCTTTTTACTATTATCAACATTCTGATTTCAAATTTCCATTAAACGAAAAAATAATTTATTTTCGAACAAAAATATATCACAGACAAAAAAAGAAATGAATACAATTTAAATAATAAATAAAATTAAACATTGAAATTAATGTAATAAATTACAAAGATGGAATTTATTGTTAAAAATTGATATTTTGGTAACAGATAAAATTAATGTTTTAGACAAAAATAACACGTTTTTAAATAAAAAAAAAATAAATAAATACGTAAAATTATGATAACAAAAGTTTAAAAAGAAAGTAATATTTCCGCAATTTAATTTTCTTCAAGATTACAAAATATTTCCAGGCGATAAATTACTTTTCTTTTTAGCCCAATTTCTTTTCGAAACAAAATAATATTTTTCTTATTCTTTTCTGTTATAAAATATTGCCATTGTAGCAGTAAAAAAAAAAAAAAAAAAAAGAAAATTTTCCAAACGTGCTATCAAATATATTTATCAATAATAAAATAAATAAAAAAACAATTCTGTATAAATTATTAATAGAGAAAAAAAATTCGGGAAAATCTTTAACCATATAAAATTTGAAAAACATAATAAGAGTAATATAAAAATATTCATGGGAACAAAAGTAGAAAAACAAAGAATTTGACTTTCTTTCTTTGATTCTTTGAATTTTGTTATTTCTCTTTCTTTTCCATCTAACATTAAAAGAAGAAGAGATACAACCAAACGCATAGGTTTGAACGTTGGCTCGAGTCGTAATTTAGTCTCGAGCTTATCCGGAAGTCTCCGAACGGAATCCATTAAAGACATTAAAGAATCAGCTCAATTGGGTCTGGGATAGGGACCAAGAGACTCGTCGTCTTCTCCCTGTTTGGTGTTCTTTCGAGGAGATATCTCTTTCTATCTCTTACTATCATCTAAGGAATACGCGAATAGTCGAAGGATAGTAGAAAGAAAGCCGAAGCGTTCGGTTCGATTCGATTCGCTTCACTTCGGCTTGGATTCTCAGTGATCTAAAATTCGAAAAGGGCGAAGCGAACGATGACGGATCAATACGAAAACGTACAGAATGTTACTCTCTTTCTCTTTCTCTTTCTCTTTCTCTTTCTCTTTCACAAACACACCCACAAACACACACGCGTGAGCGAGCGTACTACACACAGAAAAGGACCAAAGAAAGTCTCTCATCGTCTTTCTCTTCCTTGCTCCTTTCCCCGCATAATGGGACGCTACTGTATAAGCGAACCCAACCGCTTTCCTTTTCTCCGCTTGATCCTTTTATATGATAATTGCAACGTATTTGCCAGAGAATGAGAGAGAGAGAGAGAGAGAGAGTCAGTGTATAAACTGGTGAGCTTTATTGGAGACGAGTCAGCCACATTGTGCGTTATAGGGCGCAAGCTCGACGGATTTCGGTACGGGTTCGTTTTCTTCCTTGCTTCCTTCATTCTTTCTTTCCTTTTTTTCTTCCTTTCGTCTCTCAACGTCTCAATCCTCTTTTTATTTCCTTCTTCTTTCTTTGAACTCTCAACGTATTATCTTCCATCTATTCCTTTCCACACAAACACCCACACACGCAGATACATATGTATTTTCTTTTCCCTTCCTTTTTGACTCGACTTATCAGCAAACATTCAATCTGTCACCTTTGTTATGGATACTTTTGCGAATCTTTACTTTTAGGGTTTATCTTAATGGTCATCGAAGTGATTTCTCTAAACTCTCTGACAATCGAGGAAAAGAAAAAGGGGAAAAAAGAAGATAGAAATTCTATTTTTGAAATAGTAGTTTCAAACAAAACACATTACAAACGATTTCTACTGTGTTCTCATTTGAACCTTTCTTTATGTCCTTATATTTGGACCTAACTAAATATTCATCTAGTCATTTTAACGTTTATATCTTAGAATATGGCAATGCGCTTCCCTCGAGGGTTTTAAGCAATTTCGAAACGAAGATTATGTTTCTCCGTGGACAGAAGCTCGTCGTGTCGAACCAACCAACCAACTAACCAACCAACTAACCAACGAATGAACGAAGTAGAGGAAACTGGAAAAAGTGAAACTAATTTTCGTTCGGTCCTGGAACCTTTCGACGTGTTCCTTTCTACCAAACCCTCTCTCCTCCCCTTCCCTTCACTTCTATTTCTATCTCTTTCTCGTTCTTCCTCACCCTTTTCTAAAGTTTCCTCTGCTTACCTAGCAGGAAGTTGCTATCCCTACTACGTTAATCCCGCAAATAGATGACTTTACGAAATGGTACGAGACTGTCTGGAAAGCAGCAGCAGCACACCGTATTCCGCGGTAAAAAGGATAAACTCTGCCAGCCTTCCTACAGGAAACGTCTTTCCGTTTCAGGCTTCATGTGTATGAAGTAGTATAACATACAACCGTACGTGTATCATTCTTCTTTTTCCAACATTTTCTAATACCCTTTTAAATAAGAATATTATTTACATTAGTTAATTTTTATTTTTTTAATTTTATCAAACTATCATCTTGTGTTATTTGATATTCAAAATGTTTACATCATAAATATTGCAAAATAATAGATAACAATTAAGAAGATTAAAAGATATAATTTTAATTATAGATTTTTTTTTTATTTTATATATTGTTGATAATATTAATTAAATTATTACGAGAACGTTTGTCTTTATGATTGAAATGTTAATAAAAATGGATTTATATATTTGTTTAAATTTTTTACTTGATATCAAACGTGATAGGAAGATGGGTATATGTTTTACGATCACGTAAATGAATTTATTTGTAATCCTATGACAGAAGTAACATATGACAAACAGAGAAAAAGTGATTCGTCGAAAACAAGGATATCCTTCAAAAGATTCGCGAAGTTTTCTATCTTCCAAAAGAGATATTCACGTACGATTGGACTTGGCGCGAGAGTGAAGTTATTTTTCAAGCGACTTTCCTAAGAAGATTTCATTGTTTTGTATCTCATAGAGAAAGTCTAGGAGATATTTTATTTTCCTCCTAAAAATAAATATGAATAGTGGCGTTGTGTGTGTCCGACACGTAAAAATACAAAAGAAAAAGCTAAAAGATAAATAAATAAATAAAAACACGTAATCCTTAATTCGTAATGCACGTTTAAACGTAAAAAAATGTATAAAAAAAGAAAAAAATAATAATAGTAGTATAAATTAAAATACAGCGATATATCGTATGACAAAAAAAATAATAAATGTTAGTACAATTAAAATTGCGTGATTATAAATTCGCAGTATGTAAGATAAAAAAATATAAAATAAAATATAGTCATTTGTTTTTTGTTGTTGTTTCGAAATAGAACATAACTAACAACGATAGTACTTGACAAAATTTTTCCGTGCTTCAAAATCTGTTAAGAAACGAAAGGAGAGAGAGAGAGAGGATATCATCTATCTCTCTAAGGAATTTCCAGGGTTTTCGCGTGATATCCTCGTGGTAACTTGGCTGGCATAACTACGAAGATGCAAACGGACCGAGGAAAGCTTCCCCCGACCGTTTTCACAGTCAGTTTCGTACGGGATGGAGAAAAGACGAGAGAAATATTCCTTGCGAAATAGCTGAAAGAAAGATATAGGTATACAAAAAGTGAGATAAACCGTGCAAGAGAGAGAGAAAGAAGAAGAAGAAGAAAAATAAGAAAGCACGAGCACGAGCGCGTTTAAACGGCTTGACAGTTAAATTTAAGCTAGCGGCGTGTTGCAAGAGCCATCTTCTAACGGTACTGATCCGCAACATCCTCCAAACTAGCCACGGCCGTTCAATTTACATACGATCGTTCTCAGCTTCGTTAACCCTTTTTATTACCTTGGAAAGTCGTAATCGTACTCCTCCTCTCTTCCTATGTACGTCTGTCGTCTACTTGTAAACGCTTAAATACGCCACTGTGTTTATACACTTTATTAACTTTTATCCTTTATCGTTTCGTTATATTACCTTTCCTTTTATTTTTATTTTTTTTTTAATGAAAAATATTTTTTTAACGACTTATCAAATAAAAATATATATTTTTATATATTCTTTTTTCAAATT
Source organism: Polistes dominula (assembly GCF_049000335.1). Lineage (NCBI taxonomy): Eukaryota > Metazoa > Arthropoda > Insecta > Hymenoptera > Vespidae > Polistes > Polistes dominula. Next base: position 5,241,133 of record NW_028301116.1, on the reverse strand, counting down.
ATAATTAAATACGTTGAAATTTTTTATTTCTTTTTTTATTGACAACTTTTGGAATTACTTGTAAGATTAACAGCATATTATTTTTAATATTCTAGCTTTTACGAATTTGATGAGTTCGTTCTTTTTATAATCTTTTAATTAAAATTTTTACAATCTATCTACACTGATATATAATTCTATCTTTATGAACATAAAATTATAATAACAAATAAACAAATATATACAATTATGAAATCCTAAAATTATACTTAATACCCTAATACAAAAGATATCAGACTTTACAAAAGCTCTGACAAAAATATATTTACCTTACTATAATTAAATCTATTTGTATTCAAATTATTAAAAGAAAAAAATGTCTAATGATTTTATTTCTCTTTTCAACTTTTTTACTTTTGTACTTTTATTTTTTTACGTTCCATTTAAAGCAGAATAAATTGAGTGTATTAAAGAATTATTTGTTACGAGAAAGATTCTTCCCACCCTACTTTTTCTCATTCTCTTTTTTCTTTTTCCTCTTGTGTATAAAAAAGTGGTTCCAGCAGAGAAGAGAAAGAACCCGATGTAGAGTTAAGAAAATTAATTTCCGCGTATCGTTAGGAGCACCTGCGCTAAATCAATCTTCTCCTCTTGTCGTAACGTTACTCACTGGTATTTTAAATAATAGTACATTGTATTTAAACAATTTATTTTTTATTCTCCCGATAAGTTTTTGCAAATGATTCTAATCATTGAATATCTTTAAATATCATTTAATCATTTTACCTGAATAATCGTAAAAAATAAAATTTTTGTCAAAAAATATAAATACTCATACGAACAAACGCGCGTAATAATATTTAATTTAAAATAAATTTATTTTAAACGTTTCCAATAACATTTTATGTTTTAGGTGAGTGTTCACGATTCTCTTCTCAAGAAAGTCCATTAAGAAACGAGGATAAAATGGTAAGTAATAGTAAAAAGAAAAAAACCAAACAAAAAATTAATAAATAAAATTTATAATCTCTTTTATAATAGCATTATTACGAAGAATAAAAAACTAAATAAGTATACAGATACGAATTGAAAAGAAAGAAAAAAACGTAATGCAACGCAAGATGAATTGCATATTAAATCGATCAGTCAATTACATTAACTTAGAGAAGAAAGAGTAGGATTTACTTAATAATAGTAAAAAAACGAATGAACTACTACCGTGATAGAGATAAAGTACTTTAATTAATGATTAACCTCTTTTTCATCAGGACTATTTCTTTGCTCCAAACGGTGCAATTCGCAATTATAAAATCAAAGAATAAGTAAAAGAAAGATACAGTAATGCGTTCACAAAGCAACAATAGAAATGCTTCATTGGCTCGTGTCGAAAAGAATGAACGTGGTGGTGACGATGCGAACGAGACCTGATGAGAGATGAAGAGGAAGAGGTGGGGGATGGGGGTGGATAGGGGTGATCTGGAAAATGAGGGGGTGGGGATGAAAAAAGAGGGTTGACTGAGAAGAGTGATAGAGATATACATATACATATACATATACATATACATATACATATACATATATATATAGAGTATGCGAACGCTTTGTTAAATTAAGCAGCGACGCTTTGAGATCGACGCCACTTACAAAGGACTTGATTATCTTCTACATCGTACTTTGTATTCATCGTATCCAGGAGAGCGGTACAAAGTAACGAGATAATTAAAAAGCTGTCCGGCCCCTTTCCAATTACCAAAATGTTCGGTGATCCGAGTCCTCCACCTCTTTACAGAGAAGAGGATGATGAGGGGGTAGGTTAGAGGAGGGGTGGGTGAGCTTTGCTCCGGGAACCGGACGGGAAATCAACGGTACGCGACGAAGTTAGTAGTTGTAGTAGTAGTAGTATTTGGTATATATCGAGAGTATCGATTGTCCCACCGCTTCCGAACGGTTACGATCAATTTAGGTTTCCAGTCCCTATTCGTATTTTCGATCGTAGCCGGTAAATGGAACGATTGTAGAATAGATGTGTATATATATATATACATACATATATATGCTCTCTCTCGTGTAACTATAATAGAAGCGGAAAGCACGAATTCAACAACGTCCGATGTTCGACGCCGAATTTCAAACGATATAATTTATACCGGTGGTATGAAATAAAAATTTCTATCCTGGGATTTCAATACACGCCCGCCCACGTGTGTGAATATAAATGTGTATAGGTGATATAAATTTACACGCATATGTGAAAATTTACTATCTGTGCGTGATGTCCCTTTCCCCCACCTCCTCTCTTCTTTCCCCTACAGATCCCTCATGGCACACGAGAGAATATCTTCATCGTGTGTGTGTGTGTGTACGCGCGTATATGGATGTTTCGTTTATAGGCAGTGGTTGTACGCGCGTATATGGATGTTTCGTTTATAGGCAGTGGTTGTACGCGCGAATGTATCTGTGATGTACGAGATGAGGTAACAGTGTCGAATTTGTATTTTTTTCTCCCTTTTTTTATTTCTTTTTTTGAACTGCGAAAAAAAAAGAAATTGAGTATGTATATACGAGCTATGTACGTTCGACGGATACAATTTCGTTTGAAATTGTTTACGTTCGGTGTTCTTGTCGATTTGTACCTAAAAAAAGAAATGAGAGAGAGAGAGAGAGAGGAAAAGTTTGATGAAAGGAATTTAGTGGAAGAAGTAAAAAAAAAAAAAAAGAAAAGTTTCGAGATTGTCGCAATCCGACGACTTGGAAGATATTGCGAAACGAAGGAACAACGTCGATCGTGAAATCGAGCGAACGTAATAACGCGAAATTGCATTAATCCTTCGTCCGATAACGACAAGAAATTTCTTCCCTACTTTTTCTCATTCTTCTTTCTCTCTTCTTTCTTTTTTCTTTTTACTCTCTATCATGATCTTTTTATTTTTCTTCTTTCTTTTTCCTTTCTTCGTTTTTTTTTCCTTTTTTCTTTTCTTCCTTTTTATTTTCCTTACTCTGATACTTTTACGAAAGGAATAGGTTTGCTCAGACTCGGAGGAAGAAGAAGAAGGGCTTCAGGACGTATCGGTATTTAATTTGGAGTCTTCCTATCCTCGAAGGATCCTTCGTATCTTTTCCTCTTTCTCTCTCTCTCTCTTTCTCGTCCTTTCCTCTTCGTCTTTACGTTTCCTAACACTTTTTAACTTTCTCCCCCTTTAAACGGCACTTTACATCGCCTCTTTCATTTCATTTATTTTCCTTTCATTTATACTCTTTCAATACTGGCAAATATAAATCATGATGATGGTAGAATAAGAAATAGAAATAAAGAAAAAGAGTAAGAGAGAGAGAAAGAGAGAAATAAATTCTTGTTACTTTCAATTCATTTCAAATATTAGGTGTGGCAATTAAAACGATGCGTTTTAACCAAATGCATATATATATAAGTACAAATAAATATAAAATAATATTAAATGTAATTATATAAGTATAGTATAGATATAAACTAATCATAAATTTGTTATACTTCGAAACAAGTCTACAATATTTTCGATGATTATGAACAGTATTTCGAACAAATATTGAATTATCCTTTCTCTTTCTCCCACGAGAAGAAAAAAAATGTCTATTTTGATGCAATAAATTTAATATCATAGCAACGAGTTAATTGCAACACTTATTACACGTTTGAAGATATCGTACTTTCGAGAATGAGAGAAATGTTAAAAAAGAAAAAAGAAAAAAAAAGTAAAGAAATAAGAAAGAGAAGATCTTAGAAGATGATGGTAAGTTAGGTCTCCTTTAGGTAGTCCCTTTTACGAAGAGAAGTCACGTAGTCGTATAAAAAACGATAGATACGATCGAAAGGATAAGAAATACGGATTGTATCTTCTCTCTCTCTCTCTCATTTTTTGTTTCTTTTTTTTTATTATTCTTTTTCTCTCTTTCTTTCTTTCTTTTTATCGGAAAAAAATTTTCAACTCGTTCGAGCTTGTACAGTCGATCATTCGGTATCGCATGTAGGTAGTTCTAGTTGCATAGAACGGACGCGTGCGTGTTTTCTTACGGACGAATAAATCCATGTACCTACAAAAGCATTAGAAATACGTGTCTTTAGAATGAATACGAAAGAAAGGAAGAAAGAAAGGAAGAAAGGAAGGAAGGAAAGAAGAAAGAAAGCCGGGGTGGTTGGTTTTGGAAAAGTACCTTAGTTGCATTGTGCACGAATAAAAATCTTATTTATTCGATCGCAAAGAAATTTTTTTTTTGCCTATTTCAGCTTCCCTTTTATTTTTCTTGTTTTTTGTTAATAAAATAAATAAAAAAAAATTTAGTCTAAATAGTCTAAAAAAAAGAAAAGAGTAAAAGTTGCTTTTTTTTTTTTTAGTATTTTCATGTAGCAAGTAAGTATAATATTATTCACCATATTTCTCGGTTGAGAAATTTTTCTTTCTCATAAAATTCAAACTAAAAAAAAAAGAAGAGAGAATAAAAAACATGATAAAATTGGAAATAAAATAGATATTCCCATAGATTTTGTAAAATATTTTAAGTAAAACGTGTACGTTTTATCGTTCATCGATAAAAGTCGATTACTATGTTCAAATGAAGAAGGAGTAGGTGGAAGAGGTCAAGGTGTAGGAAAAAAAAATAAAAAGGAGAGAGAAAAAGAGGCTTCGGCTGATAAGTTGAACTAGTTTAAACCTTGACCCGGACAGTTAACTACTAGAAGAAACACAACTCTCTTCGAAAGACTCACGGAAGGATACTCCCAAGGATCTCGCAACGTGCCATTTCTATTCTGACTAACGGCTCGCGTGATTTCCAACGGTTCTTTCACGCAAGGACGACTTTATGCTTTTATTTCCAAAACCGGAGGCCTCTCCGTTAAAAAGAAGAAAAAAAATGAAACGAAAGTAAAGAAATAATAGGAAAAGAGAAAAAAAAAGTATATAATAGAAAGAAAAGGGGAAATTAGTACGAGTTATAATAGTCATGTCATTATTACGAGAGTATAAAAATGAAATTACGAATATTATCTGACAAATAAGTCAATAAAAATGAAAATAACATTGGTTATCGCTATTGCTATTGTTACGTAAATGAAAATAAATTTATTGTAAAAATGAGAACATACCAACAACTATGTTTTATTGCTAAAGCTAAAAAAAAAGTAGAATAAAATAAAATATCAGAAGTGTTACAATGATGTTGGGTAAAACAAATGTTCGTTTATTATAGATAAAGAACGGGCATGTTGTATTACGAATACAATGAAAAAAAATGAACCAATATTATTATTATTAACGAAGAAAAGTAAAATAAAAGATGAAAAGAAAAGAAAATATTATCATAAGGGTATAATTGTGTTAGCTGAAAAAAAAGTCTATTAAAATTGATCTATCGTAAAGAACGGGCATGTTGTATTACGAATCTAATGAAAAAGAAATGAACAAATGTTATCAACGTATAGCAAAAGTAAAATAAAACCACAAAAGAAGAAGAAGAGGAAAATAAAATATTATCACAAGCTATAATAATTATGTTACGTAAAATAAATAATTGTTGAAATTGATCTATCTTAGAACATACTAATCCATCAAAGTAACGCCAAGATTCGTTCGTATATTTTTTTATCTCTCTTACTCAAACTCTCTTTCGTAACTTCTTCCTACGAGTAATAATATCTTCATCCGTATAAATAAAAGTTTCATTGTCATCATCGTCGTTGTCAACGTCGTTTTTCTCGATCACCATATCCAAGTTTCTCATTTTTGCCAAAGAAAAATGATTATAATATTTTTCTCAAGAATGATTTTCCTTACCTACAAAATTAATAAGGAAAAGTAATAACAAATCATAATAAAAAAGAAAAAAAATGTAATAAACGATGAGAGGTCAGGTTTAAAATAATTGTGATTTATAGAAATGGTTGAATAAAGAGGTTAATAAATAAAGATAGGGGATGCACATCGAAAAGGAAAAGCTCATAAATAGGGAAAGCTAGAATAAAGGGGGGTAGGTAATAACTATTCTCATTATAGTCTTGAAAGTGGTACTCTTATGTTTTTCAAGTCACCAAGTGTGTAACTTAAATGGACATAAAATCATTTAGAGATTGTAAAGTGCTGTTTGTGTTTCCTTTCTCTTTTTCTTGTTTTTTTCTTTTTCTTTCTTTTTCTTAGTCTGCTAGTTTCTCTATTTTCTTTCCACGATCGCGTGATTCGAACGTACGTAAATTGACATTTCCGAGGACGAACGAAAACAATTGATTTTCGCAAAAATGGCAATGTTCCAAGTTTTGTGGTGACTGACGAAGAGGATGACGAAGAAGGGAGGTAGAAGTGAAAAATCGAAGGCTAAAAAAGTCCTAGCTCTTTCTCCTTCTTTCTCTTTCTATCTCTTTCTATCTTTTTCGTAGCAAAAGCAAATTTGTCATCGGTTCTTCGCAAGCTTCTGCTGCTTGGCTCCTACCTACGAGACTTCAACTCGTCGCTTCTCATAATTTTTCAACCAGATTTCCGGCTCTTATGTCGTTTCACCGCTTTGCCACTTGATGGAGATGCATAGAAAGAGAGAGAGAGAGAGAGAGAAAGGTGATATATTTTCCTACTTTATAACTGTCACGTCTCTATTTAGAATTGCATTTCATTTATCATTTCTAAATCATTCGATTATAACGGATATATGCATACGCATGCCAATCGTATTTTATTTAATTCAATTGAAAATCATTTTTTGATCTAATTAATTTTTTCATTGATAAATTGACCGTTTGAGATGAAATTTATAAGTTTCTTAAATGTGTATTTTAAATCAAAACTTAAATAAACTCTATAAACTGTTTCCAAGAAATTATTAAGAGAGTTAAATGATATATTTTCTTACTTCATATACGTCAGATTTTTATTTTAAATTATATTTTATTAAACATTTCTAAATATTTTATTATTATAAAGAATATTTATCAATCTTTTTTTATTTCATTCATTCCAAAATCATTTGATCCAATTCATTTTTATAGATTATTGCAATTTCATTTATCATTTGTAAACATTTCGTTATAAACACAAATATTGATCAATCATATTTTATTTAATCGATTAAAAAATAATTGAATCCAATAATTCCAGATAATTACATTTGATGATACTTACGTTTCATTGATCATATATAAAACCTTGTACAATAAATAAATAAATAAATAAATATTAGTCACAAGTATAATGAAATTAATTGGTAACATTAATTAAATTCAATTAAATTTTATAAGTAATTTCATTTCATTTGTCACACAAAAATGAAATACAACAATTTTTCTAATAATCCGATAAATTTCAAACTCTAATTTAAATCCAATAAATTTTCCTAACTAAATAAAAAATATAATAGTTTCCTGGGCGAATAAATTTATTATTCAAGTTTTCTATTATCTAAAATCAAAATCGAATATACTCAATGAACTGTTTTCTAGTAATAACGAAAGTAATAGAAAGAGAGAGGGAGAGAGAAAGATCTTACAGATCGACGATTTACGTTCATGCTCCATAGTTCGCGAAGCGATCAACGTTGGATTCATAATTAAGCAAAGTTGCAGAGCAGTCCGCCGGCAGTATTTCGTGCTTACGCAGCTCCAGCCAAACGACTCGATCAATCACGAAGATTAAATCCTTGTCGGCAAAGGATTCAAGTCGGCCGTAAATTTTAAACGAACGAAACCGCACCATAAACACATTCCTAAAGCTCCCATTGATGTTTTCTTTTCTTCATCTACTCTAAAAAAGACAAACTTTTCCATACATATACATATATAATTACTTAATTTATATTCATCGATCAAATTAATTATTTAATCGATTCGAGCACCAAATAAATCAACGAACGTTCGAAAATATTTTTCAATTTCAATATAAATTCGACAGATTTTTTCCAATCTATAATTAATATCGTAACTTTATAGATAAAAGGGTAGGATACGTGAACGAAATAATATTTGTGTATGGTGTATGGTGTGTGTGTGTATGTGTGTGTGGTGTAGTGTGTGTGTAAATGATGTAGAAATGCAGTGATAAGATAGCGATGAAAACCGATCCTTTGTACTGACAATGAGTCTTTGTTTCATCAAAGGCGTCCTATTGAACCCGAAGGGTCGAGAGAACAATCGCGAAATCTAACAGTTGAAATAAAAGATTCGAGGGCGTGAGATCGTTATTGTCGTAGGGTCGTATTTGTCGAATGTTCGAAATTATCGTAGGTCTGTATTCGTCGAAGGATATCTGTCGATAATCGATGTCTCGCGTGTCGTGTTTGAATGTCTACGCCTAAATCAAATTTTATTTGCTATGATTAAATATAAAAATCTCTCGTGTCACATTTTACTCTTTCCTTTTGTAAGTTCGAGTCATTTTTCTACAAACACATTCTCACGTTTATCCAATACTATTAAAAAAAAGATCATATCGTCTTAACACCTATCCGAATTCAACAGCACACAACACACACACACATACGATTTTTTTCTTTCATTTTCTCCAGGTGAGTAAGCCATCCATTTTATTAAAACCGTGCCCAAGTTATTCGATTTAAGTAACCTGAAGGGACCTAGTAATTCAACGTAAATTAAATCGTTGACTTATTAAATACACAAATTTTCCTGTTTTTTTTTTTTTATTTCTGTTATGTAAACTTCTATCATAAAAATCACGAATAATTTTAATAATCATATCTAATTAAAACGAGTATAAAAGACATTAATTTTCGAAATGATTATAAACGATCTAACTCTAATACGATTGGATAAAATTAGTGGTAGAAATGACGATCGCGATACCAACCATGGCATAGTTTCCAGCAGCATTGAACTTTCAATTTTACGTTTGTTCTCTCTCGGAATCGAACTAAATTCTCTCAAATGAGACCAAAAGAGAAAGAGAGAGAGAATGAGAGAGAAAGAGATTTTGCTGTTCTTATTTACGGGATAAATTTTCGCAGTAAGGGTAACTCGACGCTCTCGAATGTCGATTCGAATTTAACGGTTACGGCTAATAGTAACTGCTATTGGCGCGAAGCAACGACCCAACCAGGAGCACGCCAAATCCAAAGACGACTTTGTTGTACCAAACGACGCGTTCCTCTTAATGCGACCTTTATTCCGAAAGTTCCTAGTGTGCTTTTGAGAGCACACCCTTTCCCATCTGAGTATACACCCACACAATGTTGATAGTTCCCGATACGAGGGAACTTTCCGAATCTGCTTTCTTTAAATCGCCGAGATATCCAACGCCAAACCCTACCCATCCCCTCTAACCCCTCACCCTTCATCCCCCCGCCAACCTCCCCAAGCTTTCTCTCTCACAATCGCGAAAATATAGTATAGATAATAGGAGATTCTTCTCGTGAAATTCGGTTATATGGTAGGTTTTCGATGTTCAAGTAATGGTGGACGACGACATGGACCAATCGAACGATCGAGAAATATTCGGTTAAGGAAAAAGGGGTAGGAGGAAAGGGGGATAGAGACGATCGTAGGAGAAAAAGAAAAAGGAACTTATTCCGTAAACTTCGTCCATTCTCGTAAACGTTGAGATACTTTTTCTCGTGGTTTTGTGAATAGAACGATCGTCTAATAAAAATCCCTTACGGTTTATATCTTGTCGAGGATATAAAAAAAAGGAATCAAATAACTGGATAGATTGATCGTTTCAAAGTATATACGAGAATATAGATGTTCCAAATGAGTATTAGAGAAGGAACAAAGTATATGTTTAATGTTTTGTTCGAGTAAGAAAAATAAAAAAAGAAGAAGAAGAAGAATAAAATGTTAATCCTAGGAGTTAGCCGATTCTGTGGATTCATTTCGATAACAATGGAAGAGATCTTTCGTGTGTACCCACATATTGATTTTTTTTTTTCAATAATACATACTTGTGCAAGTCAATTGTCGTTTTTATTCACTTTGACCGGTCAAGCTTTCTATAAAAGAATTTTATTCGTTGTTCGATGATGCGTTATAACTTTATAAATGTGTGTATGTGTGTGTATTTAAAGAAAAAAATAAAATACACGTATTGTATTTACTTATACTTATATATACACTTGAGTGTATATATTAGTTTCGCGTTTCATGGTCCTTTGTGAATACAGAATTATCAAGGTAATATTCGCAGACATTGGCAAATGGAATTTTCGCATAGCAAATGTTAATTTCGAACGACTTAATGAAGATATTAGATGCTTTACTATTATTAACATTATTTGATGGTAGAAAAGCATTTTATTATTGATTTCTATTGCGTATAGAAATGAGAAGTTTGTTTATATACTTTGATTATATTTCTTTAAAATTTATCCTACTAATGGAAAATTCTTGATTATATAATTTCTTTTTTTTTCTCAAATATTTTATTTGTACCCCTTATAAACGCGTACACGTAATATTAACAAAATAGTTGTTTAATGAAAATAAATATCATTTAACTTTTGCTGAATTAAACGATAAACAAGTACGAGAAACACACGCGTATGTGTGCATGTGTTGTTAATGCACTTTAGTTATATTTCTTTCTTTTACATATAATACAAAATTTTGCCCTTTGTAAAATTATAGAAAAATATATACATCGTATTTATGCTTATTAATACAAAATTAAAAGATTGAAATCAACGAAATATAAAATCAAATAAGCGCGTAAAACTAAACTTTTGTTAATTTTTCCTTATGTAACAAAATCATAATAGGTGATATTTAATTATACAAAAAATGAGTTCATTGCTCAAAATTTAAACCAAAAAATAATAATAAAAATTGTAGTAAACTGGTGACCGTGTGAACTATTATTATCATTCATAAAAAAAATACTTAATTACACAAAAAGGAAAAATTGAGTGAATTTTTCGGCGTGTCATTTCTCAAAGTTAGAAGCAAAAAAAAATAATAATAGTAATGATAATAATAAAATTGTGTGTGTGTGTGTGTTGAGAATTATACATTGACCAAGATAAATGCTATACCCGGTAAAAAGTTATTATCGTTTCTATAGTTCACCGTAGAAGATTCATTCGGTCTCTTCCTTATTCTTAAAATGCCTGGGGGCCTGGTAAGACACACGTAAGAAGAGTCCTACGAAGAGTCCTACGAAGAATAGTAGCTACTTTTCTCTCTCTTTCTCTCTCTCTTTTTAGTTAGTACTGGCAGCTTATCGCGATTACCGAGCTGGCGTAACGATATTAATCCAAAAGTTCCTACGCGCTCCTTCGTCGTTTCATTTTCCTCGAGAATTTGCCTTTTTCCTGAAGGACTACACGTTTTCTCTTTCTATCATCTTCCCTCTCTCTCTCTCTCTCTCTCTCTCTCTGCCTTCTCTTTATTTCTTTTCTTCCTTTAGCCCATTCCCTTTTCTCCCCCTTCCTTCTTTCCCACCCTTCGTCTCCCGAACTTCACACTTCCAAAGCCCGGAAGTCTGACCCTTATTTAAAGTCCTCCTACTACTCCCGGAACGACTAGAAACGTGGAGATTCTTTTGGAGGGCACGAAAGAAAAAGAGAAAGAGAAAGAGGAAGTAAAATAAAAAAGAGTAGAAGAAAGAGAAAAAAAAAAAGTACCAAGGGCTTCTTTTGCTCCAGCTCGATCATTTAAAAGTACAATTTGTCAATTTCTTCTTCGTCGTCGTCGTCGTCGTCGTACCATCCCCCAATCTCTCTTTCTTTTTAACTATCTCCACCATCCCTCTCTTTCTCTCTAATACGTTATTTTACCCTCTATCCATCTCTCTTACCGAATTACCGTGTTTTCGAGAGTCTAGCTGCCAATAAACCAAGACGTACGGTCGACCAATTTTGCTAATTAATGTTTACGGACTCATTCCACCCCCACCTCTCCCTTTCTACTCTACGCCACTTTCTCTCTCTCTTCTTTCCACCCCTTTCTCTTTTTCTCTTCTTTTACTTTGAAAAGAAGCGCATCCCCTTCGTTATACTTTTTCTTTTTTTTCTTGCTTTTGCCTTTTCAACCAACAAGACTGTACTTTTTTATTTAACCATCGGTGCGCGGATAAAGGTCGCACGCGGTAAAACTGCTCGTCTTAACCGACATTGATGATTAATGCCTAGATGGTGACGTCAAGATTGCCGGCCAGTGACGCAAGATTTTTCTAGGACCGTTGGACCAATGGGATGGGACGGGAAGGACGAACGAAGGGACAGACAGACAGACAGACGGACAAGACTGACGAACGAAAAGGAACGAAGTTCGGAACGAAACGTTCTTTCGAGTCTCGGTATCTTCCGCTTGATTTACGAGCCCCAATGTAGTCTCGTTACTTTTCTCTAACCTCCTACACATACATACGTACAAACACAAACACATATATATGTAGTCACAAATGTTCTCTTATCTTTTTCTATTTCTCGATTATATTCTGAGAGAAAAATAACAAAAATTGATCTTCTCTATCATAATGTTACAATTTTCCAAGACGCTAAGAAAATAAAAATAATAAAAAAAAAGAAAAGAAAATAAATAGATATAAAACGAAGTTGATGATTTTAGAAGAAAAAGAGGATGGAAAAGCAAAAAAGAATAAAAGTACACCGAACAAAAAAATTCGAACGGAGTTGATGAATAATTTTTTGTCAGAGACATTCGCAAAAAGAACCAAAAAAAAAAAAAGAAATGGAAAATAAAACAATATGAGAGAACGGAGCTGATGAATTTGTTAAGGACATATAGAATGAAGGGGGAGGGGGAAAAAAGAAAGTGGAAAAAATAAAATTAGAACAAAGTTGACGTAACGAAGGAGATGACATTACGATGGATTTGAGTAAATGTCGCGTACCTCTCGAAGAAGAATGAAAAGAAAAAAAAGAAAAAAGGAAAGAAGAAAGAAAAGAAAAGAAAAGAAAAGAAAAAAGAGAAGGATATGTTGCTAGAGAGATTCTCTTCCAATTAGAGTGGCAGCACTAGCAGTAGTAGTAGCAGCAGTAGCAGCAGTAGCAGTAGCAGAGTAATAGCAGTAGCTCGCTGACGGGGTAATACGGCGAGGATCGTAAAGTCAAAATTGGGCGAGAAAATTTCAAGAGTTCGTCGAGTTAAGAAAGGTAGAGGAACGGGGAAAGGGAAGGGAAAGAGAGTGGGTCTGCCTGCTTGCTTGCTTGCTTTTCTTCCTTCCTTCCTGCCTGGCACTCGTAATCCGCGAGTAAATTTTATCGAAGGGGAAAGAAGTGTGGGGGAAAGAGAGAGAGGGGAGAAAGGGTTGCTTTGGTAAGGGTAGCCTAGCACTGTGGTAGAATTTACGAACATAAACTTACTAAGCAGCGTCGCTGGACGACCATAACTTTCGAATCGTACCACCCCTCACGTTGCCTCTTCAATCCCCCTCCCCCTTACCCCCATTTACTACTCCCTCTTTCTCTCTCTCTCTCTCTCTCTCTCTCTCTCTCTCTCTCTCTCTCTCTATCCTTCTGTTTAACAGCAAGCAGCTTTCTCGTGCAACGTCGACGGAAATTCCGCGAGAAGTGCCGGCTCCGCTCTATTCGCTACTATTCCACCCCACCTCTTTTCCCTTACCCCTATCTCTTTCTCTCTCTACCTCTTTCTATTTCTCTCTTAGATAACCCACGCTCTTGGTTTGCAGCACAGCTCGTGTTTCTCATTGATTGCATTCTTTTGTACTTTGCGGTGGTGGAAAGTTAGCGAGCCTCGGCCGGAAACTTAGTTCTCTACCCTACACACCCCATCTACTCTTCCGCCTTGCAACCCCTTGGCTCGCTCATTCGCAAGCACAAGCTAGCTTGCTAGCTCAAGAGGCAGGCCTCCTATACGGAAGTTTTTCATCCCTTAACTTTAGTCCCTCTTGCTTCGTTGGCTTTATATATAGAAATTAGAAATCCGATTACACAAATCCACTGATAAACGCTAACAACCCCTATTTTTTTTTCTTTTTCAATCTATCTTTTTTCTCGTCTTTCTCTTCCCTCTTTTTTTCTCTCTCTTCGAATTAAACTTAAACGTATAATGTTATCTTGTTTTCTTTTCTTTTTTTCTCTTTGTATATTCCGTTCGAATTAAAGTTAAATCTACAGCGTCGCGTATATAATCTTTTTTTATTTTCAACCAAATTAAAGTTAAACACGCGTACCAGTAATTATGACAGTGGACTGAAGCTATGTAGAAAAACAAATATATGTTAAAAATTCATATTATCGTTTATTTTATATAATATAAATAATCATTTAATATAAAATAATGTAATAATATTTTTAACTGATCCTCGTTACAATGTCATAATTACCAACACAATTATAACGTTGTAATGTTATATAGTAGTAATCTCTGATAAGATACTAAAGCCAAGGTCTTACATTTCTAACTAAACCAACTTACTTACCAAAGTTCTCTACTCGACCAAATTACATTGATCAAACTCTCTATCAATGTGGAAGTATGAGAGAAGCAAAAGAGAAGAGAAGAGGAAGAGGAAGGGGACAGGAATTGTGGGGCTGGGCTGGGCTGGGGGATTATAGGGTGGCTGTAAACGAGTATTCACTTCTGTCGTTCTCATCGTCCTTGCGAAATTACGCTCCGGACGGTACTCGGTCAATCTGTAATATTCTATCGTGAAACACTTCGGTCCTGGTTAAGGCAGTTTCGATACTAACCGCTACAGCCATAGTAGTCTCATCCTCTTCCCCTCCTCTTTCTCCTCTTCCTTTTCATCCTTCTCATCCTTCTCGTCCACCTGGTTAGAGAAGGTAAATTGTTAGCACCGTTATAATAAAATTAACGATGTCGATTAACGACTTGAACATCCTTTACCAACATTCACGCTCAATCAACTGTACTGACTCTTAAAATCATGCAACATTTATTTACCATTATGAAAACATTCTTACATACACACATGTATGTACATGCGTTTATTTCTTCTTTTTATGATACTTGCAAATATTTATTTCACAAAAATATAACACGTAAAATAATTAGCCGATCAAATGATCCGATAAATATTTATTATAAATTTGTCTGCTTAATTAGATTATTATATGAAATTAATATCGCGTGCATAATAGGTTATTAAAAATGAACGAAAGTGAATTTTGTTTAAGGATTGGAATTTATGAAGGAAGATTTTTTTTTTAATCAAACGATTTACAATATTTGCTAACGGTTTATTATAAATTCTGTATATTAGCCATTAGAGTAATGTAGCATCGATTAGGCGAGGAAAGTAAAGAATAACGAAACAAGGAAATTAAAGTGAAGCATATTGCGCCGGAGGAATATGCCAGGGACGAATTATCGGTTTAATATAAGCGGAACAGCACACCAACCGGTAGTAACGTAGTAACGGCGGCTTTTATCGAGTTTCGATTTTGATATTAAATTAAAAGCAGTAACAAAGGCTATCTCTCTACCCCACTGTATCGTCAATTTTGCATTAAAGTCGAAGATTGCGAGTGAGAGTGAGAGAAAGAGAGATAGACAAATACGATATCTTCGAAGGAGATTTGACTTTTTTGACAATTTTTCTTTTTTTTATCGTTATAGAACAAATTCGTACGATAAATGGAAATTGTATTGGATATTAGAAAGATCTCGCGAAGAAAAATAAAAATAATTTACGAGAACTAAATAAATATCGGGTTAGTACAAACGAATATATATATTTCAAAAGTACGAATACAACGAGCCTTATACAAATTTGTGAATATATAAAAATATTCATCGATTTTTTGTCTACCGGTTAGCGTCGAAATTTTTTATTCGTTTATGTATAAATAAACAATGTTGATATTTTATATCGCAAATTTTTTATATTTTATATCCAAATTAATAACGCAATTTAACGTATTTTGTATTTGAAAAAAAAAAGAAAATATTTTCTACGATAGATTTATATCTAAATAAATAACGCCATACAATATTTCTGTATTAAAAAATATTCGTACTTCGTATACACGTTTAAATAAAAATAAAAAAAAAGAAGAAAATACAAAGAAAAAATGATAAGAGAAAAAAGAAACAACAAAAAGTAAATGTCTGAAAAATAATCTTCCTTCCTGCATATCCGAATATAAAAATAATCCTAACAAAATATCTAACAGATGAGAAACATTTCCTAAATGAATAAAACCGAACAACGCTACTTTTTTTATGCATAAAAAATTCCAACATTATTTATTTGCCAAACCAATATCATCACATTATGTTGTTTTTACCAACAAAACCCGTAATCGATGCTAACGCTAACCACCACAATGGGCTTTTTAGAGGGTTGGTAATAGATCATAATAAAAAAAAAAAAGTAAAGAATAGAAAAATACTATGAAAAGTTGGCCATTGTCGTTCGAAGAAGAAAGAGTAGCACACGAAAGGGCCAACACATTGTTGTGATCCTAAAACGTTCGACTGACGGCGAATGTGCCACATTGAAAAGTTTTGACAGGGCCATGAGATTTTGTAGAAACACTCTTCTCTATCTCTCTTTCTGTTTCTACATCCGAATCCCTTTGCCCTTCCCCATTCTCTCCTCCTCCCATCGTCGTGACTTGGCACGCTACGAGCCTCGTACACTCTCATTCCATGTGGCGAGCTACCCCTTAAAACGGACTTTAAAAGAGATCAAAATTTTGCAGCTTCTATATATAAATGTGAAAGAGAGAAAAAGAGATAGAGAGAAAGTTTGGGGGGAAAGGGGTTGCTTACCCTTTGGGTGGGCAGCCTCTCGCGGTGAAAAGAATGCTTTACTGCCAGAATCAGAAAGCTCGTTTCAAAGAGGGCGCACTACCATCATCACCACCACCACCACCACCATCACTAGTAGATGCATAAACGTTAAAAGGGAAATTACGTTTACTTGAAATAACAAAGAAATGATAAAAGTAAAAGTTTTTGAATTGAGTGGGAGGAAATAAATTAGTCAACGTACGGTGTTAATGCTGGTTTATTTTCGAATATTTCAACAACAACAAATTATTCAAAAGATAGAGAAAAACTATGGCAGTTTCTTCGTTATTTTTCGTTTTTTTTATGTTCTTTTCGTTATTT
This sequence comes from Polistes dominula, assembly GCF_049000335.1. NCBI lineage: Eukaryota > Metazoa > Arthropoda > Insecta > Hymenoptera > Vespidae > Polistes > Polistes dominula. The sequence continues at coordinate 5,224,128 of NW_028301116.1, read as the reverse complement.
TATTTTAATATATTGTTTTATTTTTTCTTTTGAGCCCATTACAATAGCTATTACATCAGCTAATGTTATGAACGTAAAAAAGGAAATTACGTTTATTCGAAGAAACTTAAAAAGAGATAAAGAAAAAAATAGTAAAAATTTAAGAGAAAAAATAATAAGCCCCAAGTATCTTGTGATTAATACTGCCCTAACGCGTTTGTTTTATATTAATAAAATCCAAGATAAAGAGATATGGGGAAAAAGAGATGCATTTTCTTCTTTACTTTTATTTTTGTATATATTTTTCTTTATTTTTTTTTCTTCTTGTTCTTTCCCCCTTTCTTTGTTATTTTCTTTTTGTTACTTTTGAAGAAAACGAACGTAAGGAAAGGAAGAGGAAGAAGAAGAAAAAGAAAAAGTTTTCGGTAAAACTCACGTCGAAGAAAGTTCCTAGTCTGGTTTTCTTGGTTCTAGTCGATTGGCTAGGATCGTCTCTTTGTTCTCTAATGTCGGACCGCTCGGCTTATTTAATTCAATTAAACTTTCCCTGAAGAATAACGAAGAAAGGAAAGAAAGAGAACTTACGAGCAGCTGAATCGGTAGACCCGATAGATAGATCTAAGAACCGAGAAATTATTGCGGAATCTTTTCGGTTGGAAAATACAATAGAAAGTGCAAACTCGATATTACTTTTGATCTATGTCTTATAGAATAGAAGCTATTTTTAAGAAAAATCTAACGATCCAACAAAATGACTCTCACTCTCTTGCTTTCTTTTTTGGCTTCTACACACAAAGAATAACAACAATCCCCTATCGATCCTATTATTGAAAGTTTGATTATTGCTACAAGAATACAACGACGAATGGAATTCAACGAAATCAAAGAAAATCAAATACACGAAGTCATACGTAAAGAAAGAAAGTACGAATGAAATAAATAAAACTCACCCGCAAAATTATTCTGTTTCACATGAAAGTATTATCGTGAAATAGAATACAATTTGTATAACTCTTTAAAGATAAAAATGACGATAAACGGAACAATGTGTACCATACGTTCAACACGATCATACAAGATCAAATAATCATTTTCATCACCTATTATTTTTCTTCATTTCAATATTTTCTTTCTCATTGAATGACTTTTACTGTTTATTAAGAATATAAAAAAAAGAAAAGAATGAGGATAAGTGGAGTAGGGGTTCGGCAATGTTATTTGGAAAATGTACGTTTTCATAAGCAACGAAATAGCGAATTACATGAAACTCGTTATGATTCATGGAATATTCCCTAAGCGTTGGAATACACGTTTATGCGTTACCCCCCAACACCGTTCTCAATCTTCCATATCTATCTTTCTATCTATCTATCCCTATCTTTCTATCTCTCTCTTTCTCGTGATATTCCCTTGGTTGGGAAAACTCGAGAGCACGAGTTAACGCCCCAACGAGTTTCTCTCTCTCTCTTTCCAGCTCACTTCTCGCGCGGGAATGCGCGGAAACATTGAAACCCTTTTACATTACGTGCTCACGGTAATTCACTGCCTTCCAGAGCACCGTAACGCGTTGTAGATTACCCAAGGAATTCCCGTGCTTTTCCCCAATTGGATTCTTCGGCACGTTTTTATTCCCGTGCGCTCACATTGCTATCGAATCTTCTCAAACCCCCCTTTCCACAACCACCCATCCACCTCCTTTCTCTCTCCCTCTCTCTCTCTCTTTCTCTCTTCTTTTTTCTTTCTCTCTTTCCGTGACAAAATCCTTTGAATTTCCTTATAGTACTTTCTTGTAAACCGCGTATTTGCCAAATCGATTAACTGTAACAATAATTATTACAACAGACTGACAATGATTCTCCCGAAAAAAATATAATAGAAAATATTTGTATCATAATTTTTCTTTTTTCCTTTTGTTTTTATATATTATAACATAAATAATATTAATATTAAATTATTCATAAAATAGATCTTGCAATACTTCTTTTTTATTTTAAATTCAGTCAACTTTCATAATTACTTCATTGACGAAAGATTAAGTGAAAAATTAATTAAATTATTATTATTTAGAGTTTAATTTGTCAATTGTACGATCGTAAAAATTTTCATTTGATCTAAAAACAAAATTGAAAGAAGCATCGATAGAATGGTTTGACATTAAAATTTCATTAATAAGTAATTATTCCATGTTCTTAATTGTTTGAAGTTAAATTGATCCGATAAATCTTTGATGTATTTCATTCGCTCGAATGGAGATTAGACTCAGAACAAATAAAGGGCCTTCTCACACTTGAAAGCAAATCACAAGGCGCTATTCAGAGATCTGTTCGTGCCAAGGATGCTGTCATTGCCGGCGGCGACACGGCATCGTTCGAATCACAATCGTACGATTCTGGCATTAACAGAATCCCAAACAGTTTGAGAGATTACAAGAGTATGATTAAATGCATATGCTCCTTTGCTGTTAATACGTCATACACATTCAATCTAAACTCGGTCTAATCCCTTAATTCTTATGATTCTTACTTATTCGGTTTATCATTCTGATTAATCTTCCTATTTTTCTATATTTCTTTATTTTTTTTCTGTATAATATAATATACATTAGAAAATAAGAAAAATTCTTATGCTTAAACAGTTTTCAAATATTTAATTTTTATTTTATTTATTTATTTTTTACAAAAACTTTTAAACGTTCAATAAAAAATATTTCACTTTAAAATTATTATCATAAACAATAATATATAAGTTTTATTTTATTCGTTAATAAATTTTCCAAATTTGCAAGCATTTAATCTTACACTCTTGCACCTTGTTTTCCTCACCTATCGTGAATAATAACAAAATATAAAATCTACTTTTGATTAAAATCAATAATTCTATAACTTACAAAAAAAAAATTTATATAAAATTTCTCTTTAACATTGGCAATAAATAATAAAATCGACTATAAATCTAAAGACATGAAATAACTACCCAAAAAGAATAAAAGGAAAAGAAGATAAAATAATATTGTTAACGCATTAAAGCACAGATATCTCCATTTTGTATCCGTTCGAAGGGGTATGTTCCTAATTAAGCAGCATGATCGATGCAGACTCCAAATGGCGGACAGGCTCGTCTTTCAATATGATTAATGCGACGATCAACGGATCCGTGATTAATGTCAATGTCACTGACGGTGGAAGGGTTTTCCTTCTGATTATTGATTTACATAGTCGTATTAAATCTTTCCTAGGTTACCGATCAAGACGTAACTATTGTTGAACGTAACTCTTCGCCATTATTCACCAGATAAACATTCATCTGTCATTTTTCATCCTTTTTTTTTCTTTTTTCTTTATCTCTTCTCTCTTTTGTTACTTTTTTTTATTTTTTTATATATCATACATTCAACTTCAGTCGTCTCAGAGCGTGTACGATGAAACCGATGATTTGATATTTTTTTTTATATATTATTCTCTTAAATTACCATAAAAATGATCCTATGGTCTCCTTTCATCTATGTTTCTTTGATCTTTTTTTTTGTCTTTCCTCTTTTCTTTTTCGTCGTCGTTGTTGTTGTTGTTGTTGTTATTGTTATTATTGTTGTTTTTATCCGAGAGAACTTTTCTCTCGTGGCGATTATTTCGCACCAAAACCACAGAATATGAGAGAGGGAGAGAGAAAGAGATGCGTTCGGACGTTATCATCAACGACGCGATAGCAAGCTTTGGATTTGTCCGTGGCTATCGAAAAATATAAGCGCTAGCAAAAGAGAGAAAGAGAAAGAGAGAAAGAGAGAGAGAGTTGCGGTGAGGCGAAGCAGAGAGTGAGTAGCGAGAGTGGAAATATTTCGACGTGCAAAACGAACGAACGTACGTAAATCGCCTTTGGTAATTCAGTGCGATAGTACGATACTCATAAATCCCATAAACGATGATATACCGCTTGCTAACCGAACGTCCACTCTCTATGTACTACAACCCCCTTTCAAACCTACTATCCACCCACCCTCACCCCCTCCATTCCCCAATTTTCTGCCGCTCTCTTTCAGAATATGCTTCAAAACGACATCATAGTTAGGAAAATACAAAAAAAATGGTCTGATCGATAACTCTCGAGATTTGAGTTCTTTTTCTTTAAAAAAAAAAAAAACAAAGAATTTTTTCATGTTCTTTTGTCAGATCGATCCGTGGTATAATTGTCGAAAAGAACATTCGTAATTAAAGTTCCGCAGAATTTCTCGACACATTTTGCCTGTAAAAAATAGACCTAATAGTAATGGTAGTGGTAGTGATGGTAATGTTTAAGGATGGTAAAGAGATAGTAGTTGTAGTCTAAGGCAAAGAAAAAGATACGGAAGTATATATGTATATGTATATGTGTATATATATGTGAGTAATATTTACCGAAGAAGAGGAGGAAGGTCTTTCCAATCTTCTCCCCTTTTATTTCTCGACGAGCAAATCACCGTCCCTTACTTCCTCCTCCACCTCCTCTTCCTCTTTTACCTTCTCTTCTTCCTTCTTCTTTTTTCCTTTAGATAATCCTAAAAATCGATCAACAAACCAAATGAAAGTAAAGCAGGGCTTTAGCGCAAGGGAATAAAGAATATTTGATCCTCAATAAGTAAACAAGCTATCGCGGTCATTGTACCAAGAATAATCGAACGTGAATTAAAGTACAGGATCATTTTTGTTTTTCGAAATCTTAATCCATGGTGTAATTTAAGAACTAATCGTTAGATTTATCAGGTTTTAAATAAAAAATAGCACACAGTGATCAAGTATGTTGCTTTAGAAAAAATCAAACGTGTATAAAAATTAAAATCATCTCTCTCTCTCTCTCTCGTTGACGTTTATTTTATAAATTTTGACTGTAATACAAATCCGTAGTACTATGAATTTCTATCGTTATATTTAACAGGAAAATAAACAAAAAAAAATATTTAAAAACGTGCAGTCATTGTATCAGGAAAAATCATAAGCCTATCACCATAGAGGGCTCGTTTATAGGAATTTTGTTTCAACTGTAAATCCATACCATTCTAGGAGTACCTATCCCAAAGTATAAAATAAAATTAAAAACAAAAACGATTGTTATCATCGTGTCAAGGAAAATAAAAACGTAAATTAAAGTAAGGATCATCTATAAGGCTAATTTAGCCAAAACTTTATTTGAAGTATTATCTCAAATCCATCAAGTACCACAAGTACCACCTACCCCAAGGACTCATCAATAAAATAAAAAGCAAAAAACAATCTCTTAAATTGTCCCAAAACGAATCACAATCGTGACTAAAAAATTAAGACCACCCTAGAGAGTCAAATATTTTCCAAATATTTTTTCTTCTCAAATATAAATCCTTGTGGTATATAATATGGTATGGGCAAGTATCGAAAGGTTTATCAGTATAAAATGGAGAATAGTAACGACCATAGGTATTGGTTTATCTCAACGCATTTTAGGATCGGATATATATACATAACGTGTATATGTGTTTGTAATGATAATGATAGTGATAGTGATAGTAATACTAGTTCTAGTCCTAGTCCAAGTCCTAGTAACAGTAATAGTAGTAGTAGTAGTAGTTGTTGTATAGGCAGTAGGTTGGATGGCCGACATGTATGTACCAACAAAACATTGATTCGCTAAACTCATGATGTAATACGTCCATTTGAAATGAGCTTGGCCGTTGGCCAAAATCCTCATCACAAAACACTGTGTAGGCAGCTCGCAAACAGGCCTGACAGAGGAAATAGGTCTGCCGCGCTGAGCCACGGCTTTATTCGACGATCGATATGCCTCGTTTTGGGGAAGTATCATAAGCTTCCATCTCTCCGATCCCTTCCACCCTCCCCTCCACCCTTTCTCTCCCTCTATCTATCTATATCTGTCTCTATCTCTGTCTCTTTTTAACCCTCAACCAATCCACCCCTTATCCAACCTCATCGCGCCCTGCGCAAGCACCAGTCGGTCTGGTGCGTACGCTTCTTCCCCCTCCCCCTCCTCATCCTCATCCTCCTCCCTTCATTTCTATCTTTATATATATATATATAATATATATATATATATATTTCCCTTCCCTCTCCAGCCCTTCCACGACCATCCTCAGCTTGCGTTTCCCTACCTCCATCGACCGGCTTTGGATTAAGACCACCGTCTCAGGGTCCAACTCGGCAAATAGACTTCGATAAAATCGATTCCCGATCTTTTTTCTCAGACCCAACTTCTCCTCTTGTCAACCCCTTCATCTTGATCGATACTCTTTTCCTTGTTTTTTCCGTCTTTTTTTTTCTTTCTCTGTTCTAAACGCGAAAGAGAGAGAAAGAGTCACGCTGCTAACGAAGAAAAGATTCTAGGAAAATGCAACGGATTCGTGGGCTAGGAGAAAGAACGAAAAAAAGAAAAATAGAAAAAGAAAAACAAGAAAGAAGGAAAAGAAGTGAAATCGGTGTTTCAAAGAACTTTAAATCCTAAGACGATACTATCCTCGAGATTTCGAAGCTGTTTCTAAGCAGATCTTTCGCTCCAGATGCTATCTTCGAAGGTTTCTTCTCTCTTTTTTCTTCCATTCTTTCTTTCTTTCTTTATTCCACTATCGTGTTCTTCTTATCTCTCCCCTCTGAATCGGTAATCGCGTTTCTTCGTGATTTATTTTATGTGCTCGTTGCGTACGCTTTAGTCGACGATGCTTTTCTTCTACGATTTTTCGTACAATTCGAATTCGAGAAGATATGTATAGATGTGTTTTCTCTTTTTTGGGATTTCTCTTTCCTGATTTCTTTTTTTTTGTCCTTTTCTATCAATACTAGGCTATAAGAATTTAGTTAAAACAAAGAAAAAAGAAATTTTTACTACGATTAATTGTACATTTTAAAGAGAATAATTATAATTATTATTCGTAAAAGTATTTGACGTGCTCGTAAGCACGTCTCAAGGAGAAAAGAGAATAAACGCGTTCGCTTGATCGATTAAAATAACAAATTGTAAACTATGTTTAACTTTCTTTAACGCGAATAATAATTCACCTAACTTTTTCTACCTTGTCAGTTTCCAGTCAAAGAGAAAAGTAACGAATTACGTTAAAGTAAGTTTTCTCGATAATATTCTCTCTCTCTCTCTCTCTCTCTCTCTTTATGCTCTTTATTTTCTTTTTGCTTAAATCATTCTTTTATATTACATTAGAACGAAGTAACACGACGTAATCTTGTAATAAGTGGACTGATGTTCGACTAATTTCGAAACAAAAATTAAATATTAAAATAATTTGTTCTTTTATAAAAAAATAATTGAAACAAAATCATATCAAATTAGAAAAATATATGCTTACTATTTTATGTATACGATTTATGATTGTCGCGTGTTTAATTGTTATCTTTAAAATCCAGCTGTTGCAACACGGAAATAAATCGGTAATAAGAAAAATTCTATTAGTCCTTAAAAAATCAACAAAAAAAATAAATAAAATTGTAATCCCTTATCGGTTAAATTGTCGGTGTAATTCAAACAAAAATAAATACAATAAGTACGAACTGTTATTCACGCGATTAAAGTATTGTCGCGTGTGAGTTTTATCTTAAAACAAAAAAATCAATCGTTACAAGATGACATACTCCAGTAATAATAAAACAAAAATATTATTAATCTGAAGGGAGAGAAAAAAGTGAGCAAGAAAATTTCTTTTTTATCGGTTAACTCTTTGAAGTGTAATTCGAAATTCCGAAAAAAAAAACAAAAAAGAAAAAGAAAACATATAAACTACTTACTTAGATACACACGATTAACTGTGTGTCGCGTGCCAGGAGTATTATCCTAAGGAATCAGCTGTTTATTTCCGGCATGTGCTTACTAAAATAAAACACCAGACATATTTTTCTCTTTTTTTTCATTTTGTTATGGGTCGTGCGAAAGCCAAACCCGACACAACTTCTCCCTATCCCCACACTCCCGCCTTACCTCAATTCTAAAACGTATCTAAGAAACACGCGTGCGAAAGGCATTTACGATGTCGCACGAAGTGAGAAAGAAAGATAAAAAAAGTAGAGAATTACTAAGGGTGCATATGTACATACGTAGATTGTTTAAGGAGAAAAATATACTCGACGGAATTGTTTTTCTTCGTAATAACAGCCAACGAATGGGGAAGGTAGAGAACAGAACCGAGCGAGAGAGAGACGCTATCAGAATTTAATGCATAATAATCTTGCGAAAATAAAAGATAAATATCGGCACGTGGTCTCGCGTTAAAAGGGAGAAGAAGTAGAAGAGAGGGTGAGAAAGAAAATGGAACGAAAGAAAAAAAAAGAGAGAGAGGGAGTAAAGGTGTGTGTGTATATATGTGTGTCGACAAAAGGGGGTGGAAAGATAGAAGGCACGCTGTGACGTTGGTGATTCTTGTAAAAGTTGACTTTAATCAAACTACCACGATCGTTGCTCCTATTTGTCCGTTCGTTCATTCGTTCGTTCGTTCATTCGTTCGTTCGTTCATTCGTTCTTGCCTATTATTATCTTACGTTCCCTTTTACGATGGCTCGCTATAAAAAGCGACCATTTGGCAATCCACTCGACTGCGTTTATCGTACGAGAGCGTGTAAAAGTGCTTACTCGGTATATTCCGAATAAAGAGGGAAAAAAAAACGAAGAAATTGAGGGAGAAGAAAAAGATGATAGTGAAAGAGAGAGAGAGAGAGAGAGAGAGAGGAACGTGTTCCACATTCGACGGTATGCCTTTTTGCAAAAAGAGAAGAGGCAGTCTAGCATATCCTCCTCTTCTTATTCTTCTTCTTCTTTTTCCTTTTCTTTTCTTCCTTTTCCACCCCCTATTTTTCTTTTTCTTTTCTTCTTTTTGTTTTAGTTCTTTTTTTTTATCTACTTTGGTTTCTCCTTCTGCTCCTCCTCTTCTGTTTCTGCTTCTGGTTCTGCTTTATCAAAGAGGAAAAAATGTCGAGTGTCATCCGACCTGATGGCCCACACTACACGGTTTTCCCCATTTATCGAAAAAAATCCTTGAAATCTTAAGAAAGTGTATATATATATATATATATATATATACATGTTGTTACACGTGAGAAAAATCTTCTAAAGTCTAAGATAGAGTCTCTTAATATCTCTCACGCCTATTTCACTAAAAACATCTCATTTTCTTTCCTATGATACGTAAAATACAAACAAACACACTTGCACGCATCTGTATAAATCCCACCTATATATATATATATATATTTACGAACGAGATGAGATATGTTTTGTTACTTTATCTTTTTTCTTTTCCTTCTTTTTCCTCTTTTTCTTTTTCTTATTCTTTTTTTGGTTTCTTTTAATCCATTCGTAACGTATTTTTAAATCAACGATACGTAGAATCAAATAAACGCACATCGAGTAATGTTATTTGCACATAGTTGAAAATAATACAATAGAATATGATAGTGTTTCTGTGAATTTGAAATATCCTTATCATAGGTTAACACACCTAAGTTTTTTTTTTTTTGTTATAATTTATTCCTTTAGATGCTTGAAAAAGAACGGAACAATTTTGGTCGTATTTTTTCGCTTTTTAGTAACGTAGCCGTTTTATCGTTTCGTTACCGTTACATGAATTTTCGTTCACTGTTTTTAAATCACCCCTATTTTAAAGAAGTTTTCACTTCAAAAATATAAATGATATATTTCTATACGTTTTCCGTTTCGTTGTAATCGTCGTTCTTACGTGTATGTGCGTGGGTGCACATCGTCGTGTGCGTATTTGTGTGTGTGTGTGTGGCTCAGAGAAATGAAATTTCAACTCCGTAGCGCGTGTGATATCCCTTCGATTCTCAAGCTATATATATATATATATATATACTTCTCTTTCTCTCTCTGTCTTTGTCTTTCTTTATCACTATCTCCCTTGAAATTCAGAGAGGTTGAGAGCTTTCGGTAGACTAAAGCGATGAGGCGTCGATTAAACGAGCCGGAAGAGGAACGGCAAGGTGTTACCACCGCGTAACAACGGCACGTTAACGTTAACCGCAAGTTCAGCAACGTGGCAGGTGGTGCGATTGACCAAACTCTCCGAGTATAGATAGATAGATAGATATTATAGATAAATAGATATATATATATAGATAGATAGATAGCTAAATGGATATAGAGAGATATAGTAAATATATAGATACGTAAATAGTAGTTGGGTAGATACGGCAAGTATATAGGTAGATGGGGAATAAATAAGAAATAAATAGACGAATAAATTTAGTAAATAGGATGTACTAGATATACTACACAGATACATAAATAAATAGATGTAAATAAATAAATAAATAAATAAATAGATGAACAGATATACTGGATGAATAAATAGAAAAATAAACATTTAAGTCAATAATTAAAAAAATGTATATATATATATATAACTTTCAATTTATCTGATAAGATTTTTAATCCTCATATTTTGCTAATCGTTTATCGATACAAGAAATAAAGTACACGTCAATCTTTTTAACGAACTTATTCCAAAATACCATTTTTCAATTTCTTTTTTTTATCGTTTTTTTTTTGTCTCTTTTATTGCCTTATGTCCTCTCTCTCTATCTCTCTTTTTTCTCTCTGTTTTATTTCTTTTCGTTTGTTATAATAACATCCCGGTTATCAGGAGAGAACCAAACGAATACGATAGCTGAACAAATGCGGTATATTGAAATTCCTATTCGAAAAATATAGGGGCGGGAGAAGTAAAAATATAAATGTAGGGTAAGGAAGAAAAAAAAAATGAAAAAATACTTGACGAGCATATTAAAAATGTTTCTCAAGTCCGACTATCGATTCACCGTAAACCGTTAAGTACCGCTCTAAAACGAAGTTGGAAAGCAACGCGATAAAGTTCGATTCAACGTTGAAATTAACGGCCGTTTCAAGAATCACTACTAGCTAATATTTTCTCTTCCTTTTTATTAGGATTTCTTCTTTCCTTTCCTTTTCATTTTCTTCCTTCCTCTCTCTCTCTCTCTCTCTCTCTCTCTCTCTCTCTCTCTCTCTCTCTCTTATCTACCTCTGTCATTTATCTTCCTCAGAAATCGGAATTCACGATATTCTCCTTCTTACTTCTGATCTTTCCTTCTTATTTTAACACATAAATAAATTCAACGATTCGTTCACTTTTTATTGCACAAATTCGTGTGTTAAGTAAAAAAAAGAAGAAGAAAAAAAATAGAGAAGACTTTTCCTCGTTCATTTTTCTGTGTTTCTCTATTCGTCGAAGAAGTTTACGATCGTGCGACGAAAAACGAAGGGGGGAGAAAAAGAAATTCGTAGAAATTTCGCAGTAGGGGAAAAGTGACGATATTTTGTATTCATAAAAGATACGTTCTGATTTCTTTTTTTTTTACCTCTCGATCTGCCACCTTCACCGAATGCTAGATATTTCTCTGTGGGAGAAAAAAAAGTAAAAAAAATACATTTCAATTAATAATGATTAAAAACATGCATGACAGAAAGAAAGGGGGGAATTAAACTCAAAACTATCTTTAAAAAACAAAAGATATTTGTTGTTCAATTGTTCTATCTCCTTTTATTCATTAATTTATTTATTTATTTTATTCATTTGATGATGCTTGTTATAATATAATGTGCGGGAGTACATCATTATGACGATACAGTCATCAATCCCTTGGTAAAGAATTTAAACCACGTTTTAAAAGTCATTCGCGAGTTACATCAGTGGTGTGTGATGTTACGAGCGCTCGTTTCCGCTTTTATGATTCGCTCTTGTAACACTTAACCAGATTATAATCAATGAGAGAAAGAGAGAGAGAGAGAGAGAGTGTATAGTAGCTATCACGAAAAGCACACGCGCAAATTGTTATTATTTGCATTAATTTTCTCGCGTATTACTCGTTATCGTTGTCGAGATTTTGCAACATCATGAGAGTACTACTCTATTTGAAATTACAATGAAAGATTAAACAACTGGATACTGTGGTTTAACGTGATATACCATAACATATTGCCGACCGATAAATATATATATATATATATATATTTTCTTATTTTGTAGCTCTACTTTCAGGAATAATATTCGGCGTAATAAAAATACTAGATAAAACTTACTACAGAAATAGGATTCTTAAAACATCAAGAAAAATAGGTTAAATCAATACGTATGCAGAATTATTTGATTTCTGAGTTAGAAGACTTTCGAGTACGATCTTTGTATACTCCAATAATTATGTTTACTTTATTTCCTTGAAATATTATGCTTGAGATATTAACTACAATACTTTACATTTCCAAATATGTAACCACATTTGCTGAATTTTTCATTCTATTGAATATCTTTAGTGAATTGCTGTATTCGCTAGCATAAGTAGGCGTATATTATGCGAGAAATTTTGAAGTATGCTCAAAACTCAACAAGACGAACCGAGGTTCTATATTCAAACAGGAAAACTGGACATTTCGAATATTTTATTCAAAGAAATACCAATTTGCTATATAATTCTAATATATATAATATAATATAATATAATATATATAATATATACAGAATTAAAGTATAATAAATTTACTTTTATATTCTATAAGTTAAAAAGTAATCACTTTTTGACTCATGTTTATAAAACTTTTTCCTTCTTTTTTAATTTATGAGCAAAGAATTTGTTTTTAAGATGTTGTAAATTTTTATTACACCCTATATTTCAGGATCTCGACTACTTTACGATTAACGATGCAGTCAAATAATTTATCGTAGGCCACGATCTTTTCTTCTCCTCCTCCTCTTCCTCCTCTTCCTCCTCTTCCTTCTCTTCGTCGTTATACATGCACATATACGACGTTATTGTCATGTGTCTCGAAACATATTTTGCATTCTTCGTTAACAAGAATTTATTTATCGAAAAAATGTCAAATGAATATATGCCGCAATGTTAAAACGCATAATGCAATCAAGTTTAAAAACGAAATGGAGGAAACATAATTACCTGAAATAACTTAATTAACGTAACGTTTGCAGACCAATGTGCTGCGACTGGCACTCAATTTCCACGATTTTTCAATATTTATAGCATTCGTTGACGAACTCTCGACAACAATGCAATCATAAATCGTATCAACAATTAAAGAAACACGATCAAATATTTAAAAAAAACAATGCGTTCTCATTATCCTCGTGTCGTTTCTTCAATAAATATTGTCTACAAATTTACGTATCGATTTTTAGCATTATACGCGTACAATAAAAAAGAAAAAAAAAGAATAAAACAACACTGTGAAAATAATGCAGTTGAAAACAACAACCGCGTTAATGCGTGAAATCGTATAAAATTTATTATTGACCCGTGACAATAATTTTTATCTACAAAAATAAAATCGATCACACCTATAACTATTCTTATAAATTGGAAATTAAATTAAATTTAATAAAAATAAAATTAATATAAAATAAATATATTAAAGAAGTAATATTATATATTAAAATTAATTTAATTAAAAAAATAAAATTAACATCTACTCGAGAAAATAATCTTTCCTTAGGAAACAAAAAAAAAATTAATAACACCTAAAAATTAGTTCTCAAATTAAAAAAAAAAAAAAAAAAAGAAAAAACATTAAACATCTGGTAAAAAAAATATCCATACGTAATAAAAACAAACCCTTCCACCCCTACACGAAAATAAAGCAACGTGTGATACATGGAAAAAAATAAAGAAAAAGAAAAAAATTAGTATCGATCAATAAAATGAGAATTCTTTTGAAAAAAAAAAAAAATGTGTGCAGATCACTCGTGTTAGAAGTGAAACCTTCAAAAAACTAAGTTTCGAGAGAATGAGACGAATGCAGAATATCAGGTGTACGAGGCTCTCTTACGAGGCTCGTTTACGAGACTTGTTTACGATGATGAATGATGAATGATGAACGACTAATGATTAATAAATAATGATTAATGATGAATGATCAATGTTTGATATACATAATATGATTATTTATACTATAATGATATATAATATAATGATGATATAATAATATAATTAATAATATAATAAAAGATATAATTTATATATATGCGAAATGCGGAATGTGGAATTCGTTGCGGTGCGGTGCGGTGCGGACTACGAGTCAAAGACTGATAATAAGAAAAACTGTATAGCTATATTCTGTCTTATTCTCTCACAGCCTTAATCCTACATTTTTGTCCCTTTTTCTCTTCATATTTAGTATCTTGGCCATTTCATAGACGCCCGCTGCTCTGTTACACCGCCGCTTACCGCTCCGTTACATTGCCGCCTACCGCTTCGTTGCATTTTTTCAAATTACACCCATTCTAAAGAAGTTTTCACTTCCAAAAAAGAAAAAAAGAAACTAAAAGATTAATTATACTTCTACAATATACAATATACAATATACAATATACAATATAACTGCATTAAATAGTTAGAAAATTCTCAAACGTTTCGCGAGAGTCTACGTTTGAATGAAATTATACATTCGCCATCGAAATCGAGTTTGCGTCGGAGGTTTTGGGCGCGATGCACGCCAGCGTTTCTGTTTGTTTCGTTGATTTATGAAGCATGGCGGGGACACAAAACACAACGACTGCCGCACTTGGCCACCCCACAGTGTTGTCTCTCTTTCTCTTCACCCTTCCTCCACCACCCCTTCTCACATAAACATTTACACACACACACACACACACATACATACATACAGTCACACCACAGTCACGCATACAGATACACCCCTCTCATAGCTGGTGCTGTCCGCCCTCAGCGAAATAGAACAACGGCTCGGTGACGTCACGTGTAACCACGCCTGCTCGCGCGCGCGTGTTCACGCGACTGACTGAGAGAGAATGAAGAGGTGGTGGTGGTGGAGGAGGAAGAGGGTCGTACCGGCAGGATGGTTCGGGCTAGCAGGCTCGTTTCCAAGCCACGCCGTGCATCGAGGAAGGGTGGATAGGAGTCGCTTTTGAGGGGGTAGAAGGGGGCGAACGAACCGAGGAGGTGGAACAGAGGTGGCGGAGGTGTATTCGCCCAACTCCGACGCAGCCGCCACCAATTCACTTTGTGCACTTTTATGCATATTCATTCGGCATCGTAATAGTCTCTCTCTCTCTTTCTCTCTCTCTCTCTCTCTCTCTCTCTCTCTCTCTCTCTCTCTCCCTCCTCTCTCTGTGTCATTAATTCGAAACGGTCTGCCTGCTTGCATCTACACGTAAATCCAATATGTTTTCCTAATGTAACCCACTTGCTTTTATCTATTTTGTTTATATTTTTTTTTTCTATTTTGATTAATAAATCGTTAGGTAAACCGATCGTTCATTACTTCGATATGAAAATTTGAAATAATACAGGGATTTACAGTTAGTCGAAGGATCATTCGTATACGTTCTCGTTTTTTATATTTAATAATTAATATTATTCTCTGTAATTTAATGTTTTACAATTCTTATGCACGAATGATTATTTAACTTCTTCCAATTGATAATTTAACAAATGATAATAAAAAATTGGTCTAGCAAGAATATTCTTATCCGTACGAGATATAATAAAAATACATTATTTTCGTAAGTAATATTTACAACGAGGAGAATTCTAATAACTATTTAGAAGAACTTTAAAAAGAGTTCACTTCTTTTGCATTTTATATTACTTTTAAAAACTATTTAGTATACTCTCGTAACATCAATTTTCTTATCATTACTATCAAATTATGTTTCTCTTACATTTAAAATGCCCGTTTTTTTTTTGCCATAAAAGTAATATTTAATTTTAAACAATCGACTTATCATAAAATATGTTATAGAATTTTAAAGAATCGTATAACAATACGTAATCATATTGATTGTTTAAAATTATAAACACATTGAGAGATGGTGGTACGAATATTCTAGTGGGTATAATAATAATTATTATTATTATGATACATCGATTTATTAAGAATCGATAGAGATAAAGATAGAAAGATAAACGAGAAGAAAACAAGATGAGAGAAGGAAGGAAGGAAGGAAGAAACGGTCAGTGACAAGCCAGGGAAAACGTCACACGATATGACTCGTTGAATTGAGTAAACTCATTAGCTGAAATCTCTATGCACCGGCAGTCGTCGCTACGTAGTCGCATTCCGAATACAAATGTATGTTGACCGCTCGCTCAGCTATATCTCACTCTTCGGTATAAGAGAGAAAAGTAAAGTAGAGAAGGGTGACTATAAGAGAGAGACAAAGACGAAGACAGAGAAAGGGTGTACGAGAAAGGGTAAGTTGAAGTCGCGAAGTTAGTGGACCTTGTCCTTTCACGTTATTGGAAATATTGGACTTGGATGATGATAGTACGTTGTAGAGGAGGAAAACGGAATGGGTGCTTTAGAAAATTCAACGAAACAGAGCAATCGATTTGGTCACGGAGCAGCTGGTCAGGAAACAGAAAGCAATCGGAAGTCGAAAGGTGGAGAGGTAGGTAACTCTTGTCGAAGAACGAGTGACTGTCCTGCATAAAAGAAAAAGAAATATAAAAAAAGAGAGAGAGGGAGAAATTGTGTATCCGTGTAGGTATGAATATGTGTATGTATGTAGGAGGGGAGAATGGTTGCAAGTGAATGTATCGAAGAGTCACTAAAGTAGAGGGTGGGGATAGCTAAAGGGAAGAGGACGGTGATTAGAGAATGGGTTGGTTTAACTCGCACTATTTGAGATAATTGATAACCAGAATGGGTTCACATACATGACCATTTGGTACAGATATATATATATATATATAGATATAGTTAGAGAGATAGAGAGAGGAATGGTATCTAGATGTGCCCCAACCTAATGCAATTTCCTTCCGGGTGGACAAGGCAAGGTACTGCATTAGCCATCCAGCACTATCTAGAATTATTGGCAAGTTGTCTCTTCTTACAGTAGGTACCTAAATTCTCTCTCTCTCTCTCTCTTTCTCTTTCTTTCTTTTGTGATCGTTTGAAGATCGAATTTTCTTCAGTAAAATCGTGAAAGCGGAAAAGTCGTTAAATATTTCTCTTTCTACAACTCCAAATCACCGATCCTTCCCGATGAAGTCGCTCGTTTCTCGAAAGACCTATCTTAATCCGTACGTGCCTCTTCTATACGTAACAATTCGCTCTATTCCTTTCTCTCTTTCTCTTTCTCTCTCTCTTTTGAGCTTTAGCTAGATACGTTCAGGAAGAGATAGTTCTTTGGAGAAAATGGAGATATTCAGTGAACCGTGAGACGAGCGAACGCGTTACCACTCGCTGCGGAACGATCGTGGCTTTGCGAGCGAAGGGATTTTAGGATTCTTAATCCTTAACTCGAGCCCTTTGTGCTGTTCGAACTAACCACGATCGTTTCGCATCGGTCTTTTCCTTTAACTCCTTATACGATAACGTTCAGCTCGAAACGAATAGGAGAAGGATACTTACTATTACTCTTCTTACCCGGTGTACCCATTGAAAATTTCATTAAATCAAACCTTTTATCTTCTATTTCAATTGTCCTTGTAATAGATGCATCCCCCGAGTAGTTAGGATTTGTTCTTTAGAAGTAAATTATTTTTCTTTGAAACAAGACTATGAGATAACAAAACATTAGGTTAAACCGGGATTTGGTTTAATTGTAAGATAAAAAGTAAAGAGATATAATTTTTAGGGTATCAATATTATTAAAACACATGTTATAGCATTTAAAAGGATCAGAGAATTAAAATATTTTTGTTACAGTTCTCTGAAAAATTGTATTGTAAAATGTGGGACATTGATTTAAATTTAGGACCAACTTTAACTAATATTATAGAAAAAAGATAATAGCATTAAAAAGGATAAAAGAAATTTGAAAAATTAGTGTCACTGTTACCTAATCAAAATTGTATTGAAAATAGTGTCCTATTTAATATTTTCGTTAATTGTATTTTTAAGATTAAGCATTAATAATTAAACTGGCATAGTGATTATCATATATCCTAACCAACTTTAGATTAGTTTATAATAAAATCGAAATATTGAAGAACCAAGAACACAAGAGAAGAGGAGAAAAAGGAAAGATAGGACAAGCATCGATAACTTAACAACCTTATCCTCAACAGAGAACGATCATTACCGGCACAAAGAGATGCACTTTCAGTGTTCTGTATAGTCGACATACCATAACGAGACAAACTAGTTCTAATTCCGGATCGTCGTCCTTGTGAAAGCACCTCGACCTGTCTACAACCTGAACCTTGCTCGCTCCTGTTTCTAGTTTCCGTTTCAGTCTCTACTACTATTCTCTACTTCTTACTATCTCTCTCTCTCTCTCTCTCTCTCTCTCTCTCTCTCTCTCTTTCTCTCTCTTCTCATCATCCTTTTGTACGTTTCAACTTAAGTTTCAAGACAACTGTGGTAAACGACAAATCGGATTATATCATCGAACCCACATCCTTACGAGTGATTAGAAAATAACGAGTCGATTGAGAATACTTGCGAGAATCCTCTTATCATTTATTTATTATTTAATACTATAATAATAATAATAATAATAATAATAATAATAATAATAATAATAATAATAATAATAATAATAATAATAATAATAATAATACTATTATTATTATTATTGTTATTTCAAAATGTCTCATCTATAAATAAAAATTATATTTAGAATCTTTTCCCTATTTATCAATTTGTTCTAAACTTTTAAATACGATATTAAATTAATAACAATAATAATATAAATAAAATAAAAATATCTCAATAAAAAAATTCATATCTTTTTATAACAAATCTATCAATATTCCAATAAAACAACAACAAATTTTCCTAAAATAAATATTAAAATTGTCAAAGAAAGGAGATCCCTCAAAAAAAAAAGAAACAAAATAAAAATAAATTCCATTGAATTAAAGTATAAAAAAAGATGTAAAGAAACTTTTCATTCGAATGGAGAAACTCTACTCTCTCAGAAGAGTTAAGTTAATTTCGCGAGAATAATCGAAGCCGTATCCGAAAGGAAGGATAATTCGGTCTCGCGTTCATACTCTCGAAAATGTAAATTCGACTGGGCGCCGGTTTAAATGAAATAATAACACGTAAATCTGGTGGTGGTTTGGTTGGGTTGGGTTGGGTTGGGTTGGGTAGTGCATGACGGTAGTGGTAAAAGGGCGGGCTTTGCGCAATACGGCAGTCATGGTAACGTCATCGTTCTCTCGTCCTTTTCATACTTTTCTTCGGTTAATAAGCAGGACGATGAAGATATATGATCCAAGCAGACCGACCAACCGACAAAACTCGCGTAATTGCTTTTATCTGCATTTATTAACATAATTCTCTTTCTCTTTCTCTTTCTTGTTCTTTTTCTATTTCTCTTTCTCTATCTCTATCTGTCTGTCTATCTGTCTGTGTCTGTCTCTTTCTCTACTTCTACTTCTATTTCTCTGTCTCTTTCTCTTTCCATTCTCTTCTTATCAGAATTCAAGGTGCCGACCAAACTAACTTCGTTTCTGTCACAAAGACTTATCGTACGATTTACGATCCCTTGGAATAATTCCGAGTTCCTATGAGAAAGGAAGGTTATTATATAGAAGCTCGTATTAAACGCGTAGAAATATTCGAAAGAGAGATAAAGATAAAGAGAGATAGAAAGAATAAAAGTAGGAAAGAAAGGTAAGAAGATGAAGAAGAAGAAAAAGGAAGAAAGAAAATAGCTCGTCTATTCTCCGACATTTTAACGAATTAAATTCCCTAGCGCGCTGCGCTTGCATTCAGCCGGAAACACATCGTGGATTTTCAACCATTCACCAAGTGTGCCAAGATGCTGGGTTCAACTGATATGGTTATTTTTATAAAAGTAAAATCAAACGAAATAATTTGATGATAGACAATAAATATATGAATACACAATGATTGTAATAATAATAGTAATAATAACAATAATAATAATAATAAATATAAAAGAAAGAGAAATATTTTTTCCAGTTAATTTTCGCGTGAACCAAAGAAACTCAGTCCTGATGTTGTTAACCCTTCACCGGACAATACTGACCTTTCTAAAAGCACTCGTTTCATCTCTATCTCTCTTTCTCTTTCTCTTAAGCACCCTTTTGTGTGCCCTCGAAAAGAAGGTACTCTGTATTCGACCCTAAGCGAGCTAAATGGTGCGAATGCTTCAAGAGAACTTGAGATTTTCTTATTCTCTCTATTTCTTTCTCTCTTTCTTTCTTTCTTTCTTTCTTTCTTTCTTTCTTTCTTTCTTTAGAGGCAAACCGATTTTCACGCATTGAAAATAAATACTACTCGAATAAATATACAAACAACAACGATAACGTAGAAAATATTTTCAATTATTTTAGTTGTTTAGTTCTAATATCAAATATCTAAGAAATACAAATTTTCATTGAAAATAAAAAACACGGTTATTTAAATATTAAAAAGAGAATGTTGAAAAAACAAATCAATCAAATAGAATTTTATTAACTGTATTAGAAGGTAGATGAGTTGCATTTAAAATTTTATAAATTGCTTTCAATATGCTTCGGTTTTTAAATTAACGTGTGTTCTATTTTTTTTAAATTCAAATTACTTTAAATTGAAATTTAACGCAAAGAGTGACAAGTTTTCAAATTAATAATCTAATTTTAAAACTATTAGTGAATATGATGAAACGCAAAATTTGTTAATTTTAAACTACCCTTTCGATTACTAAACCGACATATTTTTTTTTCTTAATCAGAAATCAAATTATTCAAAGCAAAAATTTATATAGAAGTAATAAGTTCTATATCAAATAATTAAATTTTAAAAATTAACATTTAAACGATTGTAACACCTAAAGTTAAATAATTATTATCTTAAAACATTTCCCACGATCCTTAAACCAACATATTTCTTTTTATTTTCTTATATAAGAAACCAAATGACTTATAAAATCAAGATTTATATAGTAATAAATTATAAAACAAATAAGTTAATTTAGAAAATGAATAGCAATGTATAAAATGAAAGTAAAATCCCAGAACAGTCACATATAACTATCATAGAAGACTAGATGCTACTAGGATAGTGTGAAAGGGTCAGGACTTTATCGCTATGCTTTCCGGATGACCATGTTCTGTGGAAAAGGCAGCTTGTACGGGATAAGTGGATACTTGCTTCGAGGTGGCCAGCTGTATCAGAATGACCGACTTGGATATTAAAGCAACGGGGCTACTCGATGGCTATGCCACCGAGCTCGTATTAACCTACGTGCACAACGCATTCTCATGGGTGCAATACGCCATGGCTACGAATTACCTACGCGATCTCACCGTTTCCCTTGAGTTATCCTATCGTACGAGTTAAGTACCATTCCGAACTGCAAGAACAGACGTTTGTGTGCTTATTCTAATGTCCTCGTTTCATACCAGTCTATCTCACACTCTCTTTCTTTCTCTCTTTCTCTTTTTAGGGAATGTATTTAGCTGTGTTCTATGTTTTATTGGAATCTCTTTATTTAAGGGTATTACTGATTCTGATAAGAATAATTATTAATGAGTTTACTAAATTTATTTTATTTTATTTTATTTTATTACTGTAACCACATATATATTGCCTTTTTATTTTTTTCTTAAACAAAATTATGCCATAACTCACATTGACTTCTTTTTAATTTTTTTATTAAAGAAAATTATATTCAAATATCATTTAAATGAAATTGAAAGCAGATTTTCTTATGCAATGGATCTCATAAAAAAATTAAACATAATTTATCTTAACTTATGAAGCTTTCCATTCGAGAAAATTATATTCAAATATCATTTAAATGACACTGAAAGAACAGACTTTCCTATAGCAGGATGCTCATAAAAAAATTAACTTTATTTAATTTATTAAATTATTTGCAAAAATTAAATTAAATTAATTTATCTTGTTTGTGTTTTTATTTTAAATATGATCAAATCTAAAAATTAAACAATAAAATAAAAATATAAAATACAAAAAACAATACATACTATTCTAATAAAATAAAATAAAATAAAAAATTGATATTTATGAGCAAATATCTATCAGTTAAAAGTTTGATGGTGTTTTTAGAATATTAAAGAATAAATCTAACATTTTTACATGTTTATCGAATAAAAAATGGAAAGAAAAGAAGCATTTAATGAAACAATGCATTTTCGAGTAATAAACGCTTACGATATTTCCCAACGTTGAATTCATTTCGTTGATTCATTCACGTCTGTTTCTAATTCATCGCACGTGTTGCATGTTAACGTTAGTAATAACGATTCGCAGAAACATCGGGAATAATAATTACACGTCTAGCTATTTATCACGACTTACGAGAGGTCCTATTCTAAATTGTAGATAAATAAATTGATGTATGAAAGGGCAACAACAGATGTTAAATAGTTTTACATCTGTTGAGAAAGAACAAAAAAATACGATGCTTTATTAATTCTAGTAATTATTTTTTTTTTTAGAAAAAAGTAAGTATAACGATGATTAATCATGTTCTAAGAAAAAAAATTAGAAAAGAAATGAAAAGGAAGATAAAGAAAACGGGGAAAAGATAATAAAAGAATCTTAGCGAAGAAAATGGAAAAAAAGAAATAAATAGTTGATTAGCGGATGGAAACGTTTTTCTTCTACTGTAATTACTATTCAACGCTGTAATTCCTTAGGTTCCTTTTCTTCCCATATCGTTGAAAAGATAGATAAAAGAAACTAGGAATAAAATACATAGAAAAGAAAAGAAAAGAAAAGAAAACGAAGTTTTGATGACGAATGAAAACCGGAAGATGAAGTATTGAATAACTAATGATGTTTGCACTCCTACTTGCTTATTCTTTTCAATAAAACGAATGAATATTCTTTCATCTTTCTTTCTGTTTCGAACAAATCGATCTGTACTCATCACTATATTTATATAATCATCATCATAAAATAAAATCAAATATAAATTTGGTGAAAGCAATTAATTTGTCTTCAACAAATCCTTAAATAAATTCTAATGTAAAGAAAAAAGAATATTTATAATCATTATCATCATCATCGTCATCAATGTAAATATACATAAAACATAAATTTAATTTAAAAAATCTTTTTTTCCCCTCTACAACACATTAATTTACAAGTTGATTTAGTATCCGCTTAGGTTTACCTAACGAAGATGAAAGTGTAAAATGAAGAAATAGGTTGGTATCCCATAGAAAGGGTAGGCTTTCGATGGAGTCCAGTTTAATCCTTCGTAACTAAAGACGACGCCAAGGACTCTCAGAGTTGAGCGTATGCGTAACCACGGGAGTCAACGTTGACACAAGCCGCACGGCATACGTTATGGTGATTATGGCTGTAACAACAAGCCGTCCGTATCCCACATTACCTCGAATCTAGTTACACGCACTTGGATGGACTGCCTATAATGGGGATAACTCGTATATATCAAGAAGGTCCTTGTAATTTATATCCTCTCCCTTCGTTGACCTAACTTTGTCAATTCTTTTTCATCCTATAAATCGTTTTGAAAATGTTTCTCGTCAACATTTTCCTTTTTTTTCATCTTCCATCTTCCTAACGAGCTTGATTAAATGTCAAATTACGATGAAAAATAATCAATCAAATTGACAAAAAAAAAAGCAATGAAAGAAGAACAACAACAAAATAAATGAGAGTATTATTTTTTTTTTTCATCGATCTTTTCTCTATACGAACAAATCAACGTAATTATCTTGAAGGATAAACTAGAAAGTAGTACTCGGTTTGAACAACAACAAACCAACTAGGAGGAAGACTTTCGATGAAGGACCAAACTATAATCCGGAAGTGACGTGACAAGAAAGCCAACCAAGCAGTACCACTTTAGCACTAATTACTGCCTCCCATACGTCCGTCCTTGCCGTGTAATTTCCTCACATGGCATCCTTTATCACATCTAATGACAATCCCCAAAGCTCTATTTCAAGCAGACAATTAACCGATAAAATCCAAGATTTATGTTAATAGTCTTTAAAGGGAAAGTGTTGAGAAAATATTGCGTATGCTATTACTTCTTTGAATTCATTAATTAAATTTTGTTTATTATTTTTGTCCATGTCAACTAATTATTGTATAAATAATATTGTTTTTTTATTAATATTACTAATTAATACAAACCAAAATCTAATTTTCAGCAAATAGTTAATAGATAAAATCTAAGATTTATATAACAGATATTAATCAATTTTTTCCTATGATTACAAAAGTATTTATAAAACTTGAAATCAATAAATATTAATTAATAATTTTCAAAGATACTAAATTGGCTCTTACAGTTCTAATTATAGTTAATAATCGCTACAAACAATTTTTTATTAGTTACAAAATAAAAACTATGAAATATATTGTATACTATATTGGAGAAAAAAAATAAAATTTTAAAATATTAATTTATTGATATGTAATTTTAAAACTAATTATATAAAATATCATGTCACAAATACTTTTATATTGTTACTTTGTAAAATTCATTCATTTCATTTTCTTGTCCACTTTCATTCACATAAAATAATAATAGTATAAATAATATCTACTTTTTAATATCAAAATACTAGTATGGTTGTTAAATTTTAAAAATTATTTCGAAAAAGTCGAAGAAACGTTATTTATGATACAACTAGAGACATATAATACTTCTATCTATAATATATATAGTAAACCCACACTTTAAATCGAGAGAAACGTATAAAGCCGAGAGTATTGTTTTCAAAGCCGATCAGCCAGGAAAGAATAAAGTTAGCTTAGAGTAAAGAAAGTGGACGTTACGATGTACGTCTAGAGAAAGAAATAAAACGATAGACAGAAAGAGATAAAAAGAGAACGAGAGAACAAGAAAAAGAAAAAGAAATAGAAATAGAAAAAGAAAAATTCTCTTCTCTCGAAGTGATTTCTCGAACGATCGAGGCGGAGGTGAATTCAGTTCGAAGGAGTTCGAAGTCTTTCTCGTGAAAGTCTCGAGGGTCATACAATTTGAAGGAACGATTTTTGTCGCGCAAACGAACGATTAGACGAGTTACTGCTTGCTATTGCTAGAAAAGTAGTGTGATGGTATTGGTTCTGATATTGGTGATGATGATGATGATGATGATGATGCTGATGCTGCTATTGCTGCTGTTAGTAGTGAAGGTAATAGTTATGATGATGGTAGTAGTGGTGTTCCAAGCAAAGTCAAAGAAAGTTCAACGAATCCTCTCGTCGTATTCGCTAATTGCTGCCGCCCAGTAGAACAGTACCAGCACACCCCTTTCACTGGCACACCCCTTTTTATCCGCCCCTTCTCATCATCATCATCCACCTTGTCGTTGACGTTTTCTCTTTCTCTCTCTCTCTCTCTCTCTCTCTCTCTCTCTCTCTCTCTCTCGAGCACGCTTTCTCGTCAGGTGATCCTTTATGGGACCTAATGAACCTGACTGCGATTTCATTCGAGGAATCCTCCGCGATAAGATGGAAGGATAATCGCCTTTCGTTACGATTGAGAATGAAAATAAAAGAGAAAAGAAGAGGAGGTGGAGGAGAAAGAGAAAGAGGAGGAGGAGGAGGAGGAGGAGGAGGAGGAGGATTGTTAGGATAGTAAAGGACAAAGGCGTGGCAAAGAGTTGAAATGATGAACAAAAAAAGGAAGAAAAGAATGAGAGAGAAGGATTTTTCTTTTCGTTACACGATATTTTTTTTTAATCTTAAAATATTTGCCAAGTATCTACTATCTTATTCATTTTGTTTTTCGTATTTATTTAATTAATATTTTTTCTTATTTTATATAAGCTTGTTAGCTTTAAGATTGAATAATTATCAACGTTAATGATATGAAGAAAATGTATATTTTTATTTTGTTTATGATTTATATAAGATCTTCTAAAAATTGCTATTCATTTATCGTTAATTTTTTTAAGAATGAATTTTGAATTTTAGTAATAAGAAGAAAATTTGTTTTCATGTTAATTAAATGCAATCTCATTACTTCAGTTTGTCCCTATTTTATATTCCCTTTAAGCGCGATTAAACGTTTCCTGCTTCTTGCACTTTGACTTTATTCTCGAGAAAATAAGAAAAGAAAAGAAAAAAAACAACTTAAGCAATAAGCACCACCTAAGACTTTCGAATTCAAAATGGAAGAAGAAGAAGAAGAAGAAAAGAAAAAAAGGTACTAAAGCCGATGGCTTCGCCAAGTTATTTTTGTTTCTTCGGAAATAGCTTTCCAAGAGAGAGAGAGAGAGAGAGAAAGAAAAAACAAAAATGGTATACATACATATATATATATATATATATATATATATATATATATATATATATATATATATATATATATAATATACAGTCAAATGGTGAGACTTGAAAGAAGTTGAAAAAGTGAAGTTAAAGTTAAGCTAAAAGTTTTCTACTCGCGTTATTCGATACCAACAAGCAACCCTAACTTGCTATAGTGTATAACGTTCACTTACTATCAAAGTCGTCTCTTCTTTATATCTGCAAGTTTTGCACTCATCTTGTATCGACGATAGTTAAACCTTTGAAAGAGTAACAAGAATGTTTTAAAAAGAAATACAAAATGGTAGGCTTGTGATCTCGATCGGTATATCTATTGATTCAGTGTCAATTTTGTCTCGCCTTTCTTTCTCTCTTTCACTCTCTTATTCTCACACACTGGAGTCGTACCGAAAATCCTATCGAATCATCTACTTGCCGAAGTACTTTCAAAGCGAATCACATCGATACCGATCGATACCTCGAACCTCGAACGTTCTCCTCGATATATTCCTCCGGAATTGGTGCTCGGCTTCCGTTTGCTTCTCTCTCTCTCTCTCTCTCTCTTCCGATTTTCGAAGCTTTCCGAGCACTCGATATTCCTCGAGTTAGTCGAGTAGTCCCGCCTTTGAATTCGTTTGTCAGGCCATTCATTTCCTTCCTCTCTTTCCAACTCTCACTCTTCTCTTTCTCATACATACACACACTCTCTCTCTCTCTCTTTTTGCTCTTCCTTTCTATTACTCTTTCCTCTTCCTCCTCCTCTCTGCTTCTCTCTCTTTCTCTTTCTCTCTTATTTTCTCATTCTCTTTTATCAACCCTCGTACTCGTTTCTCCTCGCAAGGCTAACTTGCAATTAGTAGAAAGCAAATTTGTTTTCCGGAGTTCCCGATTCTCAATGATTTTCGAACTTGATAGCATACTGCGTGCGCTCGCGCGCCCGCTCATGCTGTTTTATCCTACTCGCGAATAGCTTTCGTACCGATGATGGCTGTCGAGAGCTTGAAAAGAATTCGTTCCCGATCACGTTCATCTACAACCTATTACATCCTCGATCATCTCTTCCTATCCTATAATACCATTTTCTACTTTCTCTTTATCGTCCCTTCCCACCTGCCCTCATCCCTTTTTTTCTCATCTCAACGAATTGGAATCGAATTAAAATATCGTACTACCTTCGTAATAATTCGCTTCATTTTTTTTCTACGTATATGAAATGTCACATAAAAATTTGAAACAATTTTTTATTTACTTGTAATGCAATGCTTTAATATTCTTATACACATAAACATATTTTAGGATTGTTCATTGATATTCATTTTTAATTACAAACCAGAGCAAGTGTTATCTTTTTGTTTTTAAATCAATCGAAATGTCACTACTTTACGAGATACCATTTTCATCAAAAAAAAAAAAAGAGAATTGAATTACATTAAAAAATAAAGTATAAGTCGGCGAGTGTGAATCGGTGTATACTCGTTCAAAAAATAAGGTCATAGGATATTAGGACGGTACTATGCCATGTGATTTTTTTTTTATTTTTACTTAAAAAAAGAAAAAAGCAGTAACCCGTTACAGTTTCCAGAATCTCCTTGTATACCAAAATAATAACACGACTATGAGACCAAACTAATGTATTCAGAATCATCCTTTCTACAATAATAATAACCACGATTATATGGGACCAAATAAATAAATTATATCCTCAATGGACCAAGTACAAAGATTATTACATATTCAATGGTGTATCGTCAATAAGAGAAAGAGAAAATGATAGAAATAGAAGAAAAAAAATTCACAGAGACCGGATATATAGAAATGTATACATAAAATATATATATATATATAATGCAAATACATATAAATACATATAGACACAGAGAGATAGAGATAGAATTATAAATATATTTAGAGCGAGAGAGAAAGTGGGGAGGGGGAGAGTACAGAGTTAATTAATTTGTCCGTCTCACCGGAACGTTACAGCCCTCGGAACGGAACCGAACTCTCTCTCGTCTCCATTTGCAATGATAATTTGTCGATAGCCATTGCAGCGTAAACGTTAAGCACACGGGTACGATGTCAGCGATTCGTCGCCGTTCGAATTTCGAGCGGTAGCTAAATTAATTAATCGTCATGAGCTCTATCTCTCCCCTCCACCTCGTCCCCCTCACCCTTTTACCCTATCCCTGGCCTGACCTAACTCTCTCTTTCTCGTATCTGCACGTACACAAACACACACAAACACACACGTGTAGGAACCCTTCTCCGATTATTCCCGTTCCCTAACAATTTTTTAACTGATTTACGTGGTATATTCATGACAATTGCGGATCGCAAATTCCATGAAACGCGATAAAACTCGTTGGTTCGGCGGATATGTTGAAACGGAAACGAATGGACTCGACCGTGTATACGTATACGTACGTGAAGAGAAGAGAGAATGAGAATGAGCGAGTAAAAGAGAAAAAGAAAGAGATGGGTACAGGGGGAGAACCATTCGCGTTACGAACGGCCATTCCCACGTGGCTAAATTTTTCGCCACTAGGCGAGAGTAAAGTTAGTCAATTATTTAAAATAGCGAATCACTCGTACGGATATCTCACCGGTTGTAGATACGCTAGAATTTCGTTCAACGCCAAGTACCACTTGTTCCCCAATTTGAACGGGGGACAAAAATTTGAAAGAAAATCGTTGTTACGAATTTTAAACATGAAAAAAAGGAAGAAGACAAATTTTTTAATGTATATGTTAGATGGATGGAGGATAGCTTTGTAAAGAAAGAAAGAGAGAAAAAAAGAAATGGGTGTGGTGGAAGATAAGGAGGGGCAGAGCGGGTGGGAAAAGAGGAAGAAAATGAAAAGAGACCACGAAAGACGCGTAAATAATTCGTATGAGTTTCCTACTATATGTTCGATATTGAAGACGACGGATAAGCGTGAGGAGAGAGAGAGAGGATAATACTCGAAACGATACCAGGATGATGCTGTTTTCTCTCTCGTAAAGGAATAAGATAGAGAGAGAGATAGTAATAGAGAGAAGTGGGATGAGGGGATATAGGAAGGAAGAAAAAGCAGAGTACTTCCTCGACGGGAGGGGGGATAAGCCTGGAAACGACGATTTTGTAGAAAAAGAGGTAAGAGGAAGTAGTGGAAGAGAGGAGTTGGAAACTCAACGTGTAGCTTTTCCAGAAGATCTTCTCCTTCTGGATACTCACTTTCAGCCAAAGTATAGTAGTACTAGGTTGGTTTGGTAGTATAGATCGTGAGCATACTATTATATATATATGCTATACCTACTCGATCCCCACCTTATGAGGAAGCTTGAGTATCTACTTTGGCATACGGTCTCCGCAGTGTCGTCAAGGGTCCGAAGCTACTTTATCGCATGCCCGTACTTGGTGAGTGGAAAATTTAGTAAAGATAACCGTGGCGCATTAGGTCTAGGTCGTAGAGGATGCTCACATACAAACTGTAAGTAAGTAGTAGGACCACCAATATCATTCAACAACAGCACCAATACCAAGCATCAATAGTAGCGGGAATAAATGAACAGTCTCATCTATCGTTGACTTGGTTACTTGCTGATGTGTTCATCAATAAGAGAGAAGCAAACGATTGTAGTTGAAATACACCAACAATAACGCCAATACCAGCAGCATCAACAGTAGTAGCAGAAATAGACGAGCAGTCTCGTCTATCGTTGACTAGATTACTTGCTGATGATACTCAATAATAATAGAATCAAATTAATCACCATTTTAGTCAGTTCTAGTCCTTAAAAGTGGACTTAAAGTTAAATTAAAACTTGGATCTCGAATTCTAGGTCATCGTTAGTCTCTATACAAACCTACATCAGATTATAATTGACTAACCTAAACTTAATCCTCCTAAGTTTATTTAATAAAGATAACGCGATAATCGTATTTGACAAATATCGTAGATAGAAATATTATTGAGATAATAAAATAATTTTAATTTTCATTTGAGATAGATATGAAAAAGATTATGCTGAAATTTTATCGAAACATATTTTCTATTTTGTTTTGTTTTTTTTTTCGTATCACAAGGGAAAGTAATAAGAGTAAAATTGCATAAGAGAAAATAAAAAGAAGTGAAATAGAAAAAAAATTTAAAAAGATAAAGAGAAAAAGAGTAAGAAGGGCGGAGGAGGGGGGGATATCACGAGAAGGAGAATGAGCGTAGAGTGAATTAAAGGAACTTGTCCAAAATTTCAAGCGTTCTTCGCTAAGACCGACGTAATTAAAGAAGCGTTGCAGGAGTCGAGGCAGAATTATCTTTTACATTATCACCGGTCTAAAGTTTTCCTCTTAAATTGTCCTTTCTTTCTACGTCAGGGAGGAACGTTGTTTCCTCCTCCTCCTATTCCTACTTATCCTTCTCCTTCTCCTTTTCCTAAAAGCCAGGTTGGTTGGCTTTGTGGCTATTGTAAGATACGAATTGTGTCGTCGAGGGCCCAGAATAGACGAGGTGTTGTTTAGGAAACGAGAAAGAACAATTGTTTCTCTCTCTCTCTCTCTCTCTCTTTTGAAAGAAACAGAGAGAGAGAGAGAGAGAGAAAGAAAGAGAAAATAAAATAAAAAAGGAGTATACGACAACGACGTAGGTAAAGGAGTAAGAAAAAGAGAAAGAAAGAAAATGTCCGCTACCGTGGAGACAAGAAGATAATATTCCGTGTATAAAGACTAGCCGACAATGCCGACTCGTTATTGCATTCGTGTTGTTTTCATCTTCTATCTTTTTCTTTCTCTCTCTCTCTCTCTCTCTCTCTCTCTCTCTTTTATCTCTAAGTTCTACTGAACATTGGTATAGATAGAAAGGAAAGGAAAAAAAAAATTGAGACGGAGTAGAGAAAGAAAGAAAAGAGAAAATGAGAAGATCCAGGAAAAAGTGTTCTTTTTCCACCACCACCGCCACCATCACCACCACCACCATCACCCCTCTCCATCACTCTCTCTCTCTCTCTCTCTCTCTCTCATTCCTCCGTCGCTCGAGTCTGACTTATTGAAGCAGATTGGGCTTTTTACGGGGACGTAAAAACATGATGATAACAACGATGGAGATACGCGAACCAACCCTCTTCTCTCTTTCCTCCTCCTCCACTATATTCCCCTGTTGTTCCGTGTTGTTTTTGATATAGAGCTTGGTCATGAGTGGCCGTAAGCTCGACTTTTCCTCCCCCTTCTTTTCTCCCTCCTATCTTCATTGCTATACTACCAACTACTAACGGGGACGAACTTAACGACGTATTTCGCTTTACGTCGAAAGAGACTACCCCATATACACACATATATGTAACAAACCTACACACGTGTATGTTTGTTTATACGTGTGTATTTATGTTTGTATGTAGTTACGTATATCGTTTTTCCAGCAACCCGTTTCCGTCTTTCTAGCTACGTTATACGGTAGGTAAATTTTTTTACATAATAAGAACTCGACGTTAAATGTTATCAAGCTTTTAGACGAAAACTCGTTATCACCGCGACGTGGCGTTGTTGCTACTTGTTCGGTAACCCGTTCGGTACCCACAACCGGGCTTCGAACTCGAACACCAATTACTTAAAGAATTTTTTTCTTTTTATATGTTACAAAACAGAAAAATAAAAGATAGATATAAAAAGAGATAGTGTTTTTGTATGTATGTAGGTTTAATTTTTTTTTTTTTTTTAGTTCAGTCGATTCGAATTTTTGATTAAAATAAGGAAGAGAGAGAGATTTTATTCGTTTCTAAGGACGTGCTTCTTGGAAAAAAAGGATGATTGGTGTATATTTTTTTCTGTTGCTGTTTATTTGTTTATATGAGGAGAAAGAAAAGAATATATTTAGGGAAAAATAACGACGTACGCGATCGATATTTGATAAATGCCTGGAGAAATCGATAATTCGAGGAGAGGATATTTGACGAAGAAGGATTGCCCTTTTATCGATATTCATGACGTGTACTACAGGTATAGACGAGCTCATAATACCTACTAGCTAACGAAAATTTTAATGGGTAAAAAGTATAACGAGGAAAAGGAGCAGCTTCGAGTGTATCGCGCGTATTACAACATTATTGATATTTTCCAATAACGTCGCGTCCATTGGTGTAATTCGAGCGTATCCGAGGATCATCCGAGCGAAGAAAACGGAAAAGTAGCGTAAGATGATACGACAGGACTTTGGTATATAAGCGTCAGAAATGTGTCTCGTGTTTTCATTTTATGAAAGAAAACTAATGAAAGAAAATATCTATGGGGATAACAAAGTGATTAAATAAATAAATAAGTTAATAAATAAATTAATTAATTAAGCGAAAGAAGTGCAACGCCGTGTATCATTCATTTAATTAGTGCGTTTAATGTGCAATATTAAAATTTCGTATAGAAATTAATTCGGTGCAAGCAAATAAATATTATATTTATTTTAAACAAAATTGATATGCCAACGCTTTTGTAATATTTATTTTTTCAAAAGAGAAAACAAAGAAAAAAAACAATAACACACCAGAATACAACGTTTTACTGTAATTTTAAAAAAGTTCAAATCGACATGTTAAAGAAAAGTAAGAAAAAAGAAGAAAAAGAAGAAGAAGAAGTGGAAGAAAAATGTTTCCAAGGACGAAGGACCAGCCCGCGTAGAATTTACGTTTCCTTTATTTCGACGATCCCGATGCAAATTATAATGCCGTATGAATTATTCACGCGGCCAAAGCAACGCCGTTTGCCTTTATTGCAGATCGTGATATAAGCTCTCTTATAAATATTCAATCGTACCCGACGCCGATAATAATTGTTTCGAAGGTCGATATCTTTCCGATTTGCGAAAGGTTACGGTTCGTTCCTACGATCAATTTTTTTACTTTTAAATAACAACCACCATCGAAATTTCGAATGAACGATAATAAATTGTATGTTTTAATGTTTTAAAAAATCATTTGCATTATTTCACTGTTACTTATTTTTATTATCAAATATTTAAAAATTGATTCTTTGACATTCTTAGATAAACATCATCGTTTTCTGTATCTCGAATAACGCAAGCTTGAAATTAAGAACGTTTGAATTATTCGTTTACATTAAAAGACGACTCGAGTTGTCTTTCCTACAACGAGAAAGAGATTTTTCTTCTGTAATAAAAAAAAAGATAAACGAGAGAGAGTAAGAGAGAGAAAGAGTCAAATATATTCTAGATTTTTCTCTCTATCATGACCCGACCTATTACCGCGTGATTATAAGGAAAAACCTTCCTCCTACCAGTTGTAGAACTTACGTGAAGGAACTCTCGGTAGTAGAAAAAAAAAAAAGAAAAAAAAAAACTAGAATAAAAAATACGAAGGTACATGGTGGTATGGGACTTCGTGAGTTTAGTTCACGCGATGACACGAAGAGGAAAATAAGAAGAAAAAAAAAGAAAAAGAAAAAGGAAAAAAAAA